>NC_060962.1:2734231-3016731 GCF_910589235.1 Vespa crabro
GTTCCTCGTTCGTTCAACCCACCTCTCCCCATTTCCTCTCCTTTCTCTCTTTATACGAACTCACGTGTATTACTGAGCGTACTCTAGCATAAAATATAACCTCCTAGTTGAGAATTATTTGCCAAGTAACTTTCGTCCCATATTTTTCCTCTGTTACTAATTAAGATACCAAGTGACTATGTATGCGATATACATAGATACACATATGGATATGACTGTGTATGAAAAAGGAGTCACTGAGATAATAAATTCTTACTAAAGTGATGTACATTTAAAGGCTTCTTCTCCTACGACATTTTAAACGCAACATTATGAATTTGCATTTCCGCGATAAACTTTGTTGCAAGGTTTTATAGAATTTGAAAGACATTTGAAAATGTTGTTCTTCTTCATAATAAAGAAAGAAGATCAAAAAAATAAATGACGCGTGGACGTTAAAACGAAAGAAATATTACTATCCTTTATATATCATTACTTGAACATTATCATATTTTAAAGTGAATATTTACGCATAGTAAATAAAAATTAACTTATCTGATATCCGATAGAAATTACCATAAATATGCTCATAATTTTTACTATTTTATATTTATCGAAAAAATGAAATATTTTATATCTTTTTTTTTTCATATATGAGGAAAATAATATTTTTAAATTATAGAAACAGTTCTTCTTTATTGTAATATGTACAAGACGTCGATACTTCTCTTTGGCGGTGTTAACAATTAAAATAGATTTTGTCGAAGTAAACTGCGATTCGATAATGATTTTTTTTTTCAAAACCGATTACATTTTGCGTTGATCATTGCAAACCTAAACTTTTCTAAAATATTGATTTTAGTCTGCATAATCTTTGATTTAAAATCAAAAATTTCTGAGGCAGTTCAGGCTCTTACAATAAGGTCGTATATACCAGATTCTATCCAAGTCGCTTTATTCTAAATACCGTGAACAAAGTTTTGTTCGATTATATGTTCTGTTTAGATTATAAGTTCTGCTTCGGTTGTTAGTCTTTCAGATTCTGAGTCTATACCATAGATATAAGCAAGATGAATTCTAAGTTTCAAAATCTCTCTATAGTCATAATCTATAAATTCGATTTCAATGTAAAAGTTTTACTTTTAAATATAAATATTTTTTACATCGTACAAATTGTATATCATTTATTGTCTAGGATCTTTCTGGTCTATATCAATCCTGAATAATTCGTAAACTTCCAGCAACCTTTAAAATCTGATTTATTCTTTAATCACAAAGGTACTAAATAAATTTGTTTAAAAATTAACAAAAGCTATTGTAACAGCGACAGAAACATTCTCTAAATTATCAGAAATTTTTTCTTGGCAAGCCATTGAGTCGCCAAGGACAAAACTAGCAAACTGTGAGACGACCACAAAGAAGGAAGGGTTACGGGGGAGCGTTCAAGTTATAAACTATAATAAATTGTATGTAATGTAGGTTAATGCGGTCAGTGGAAGAATTATCAGCCAAATTTACGATGAGCTTGTTGCCAAAACCGCCATCATAAAGAAAAGAAGGAGCAATCCGTGTCATTGGAAAGAGAGTATCTAACCACGAAGATAATGGTCTCCTAGAAAGAGTGAAGAGAGGTGCAGGAAAAGGATGTCTCAACGAGAGAAGCTTGAGGAAGAGCGTGAGACGCGCCGCGGCACCGAAGAAGTTAATTTCCGAAAGAGGATTCCGTTCCGGACGGAACGTTTTGTAATCCCTAACAAAGGACACTTGTGCCGTTGTGCCAAATTCTCTCTTTCTCTCTCTCTCTCTCTCTCTCTCTCTCTCTCTCTTTGTCTTTCTCTTTTCTTACTTTGTCTATATCATAAAAAAAAAGAATAATAAATTTGCTATTTTAGAATCAATATTTAGAAACAGCGAACTATTTGAAAGAAATTAAAGTTAATGTTGATAATTATGATAAATATAATTTAAAATCTCGATATCAATGAAATTAAATAGAAAATAACGATTATGAATATCTTTAAATAATATGATCGTATAATAAACCAGATTTTATCTGATGACAATTGTTTGTTTCTTAATTGTTCTTTATTAATCGATGGCTTTATCGATAAATAAATGACAAATAATCTGATAAATATACACGGTATTTGAATAATTCACGTAGGTTTTGAAATACCGCGTGATTTTAACGCAACGATTGAAGCCAGCCAGGCATTAACGTTATTATATCTAAATAATACGGGAAAAGCTACGAACCGAAACAGGAAATAAACACGAGAATCGATCACGCCATTCTTGCTCGAAAGCGCACGTGATTACGCGTAATACTCGCAGATAATTACGCACAATGGCATCGTGTTTGTCGCTTGCTTAATCGGACATCAAAAGCGTTTTCATTATGTTCGATCGTTCCATGTTATTACCTTTCTTCCGTTCTTTTTTAAAATAACGTCTCGGAAAAATTAACCGACGACGAGATGGTCAACGATACCGTGAAATAATTATTGAGTATTTCTCTTGCGTGTTGATCATTCACAAAAGAAAAGATTATTTTACGGTTTATTATTTTTATTACATCTGAAAATATCTGAGATATATATATATATCTAAATGGAATTTAAAAAATATGCAGAGATAATCGTAACACTCATCTAATATGTGGATTTTTCATGTAAATATAAAAAACCTACAATAAAAACATAAATGGAATATTCACATCGTAAACGCACCAAAATAATGCACGTAAAAGGAAAAAGTTTAAAGAAAGATAAATCACGGTCGTTGAATATTTATGTGAAAATTACACAATGCGTACTTAAAATAGTGGACAGCCGAATAAAACTCTGACATTATATAGAGTTAAATAATGAGAGCATATGAGTGAAAAGGATTTAAAAGAGAGAAAAGGAAAGTTAGAGAGAGTTGGATATATGATGAAATACAAAGAGAATATGAGAAACGGAAAGATTGATCGACTGAAATAGAGAAAGATAAAGAAAGGCAGGGTCAAATGTGAAGAGAGACGGAAAGGATGTGTGAAAGAAGTAGATAGATAGATAGATAGAAAGATGTAAATGTGGTAGTCATTGTGCATAAATTACGAAGAATTTATACGCGCTGGCAATAAATCATCTTCCGATCACGAACAACAAAGACAGGAAAAGAGAAAGGGAGAAAAGGAAGACAAAGAGAAAAGGAAGACAGAGGAAAAAGGAAGAAAAGATCACGTTGCGTGTCACACACGATTTCTAGACTCGTATATGCGACTCATTCAATGGCTATTTCAAATATCAAATTTTTAAATTATTATATGAAAAATGAAAGTCAGTACGAGAAACGTATTAAATTGAAAATTTTCAGAATATATCACAATCCAATTAATTTATGAAAGAAATTTCATTAAACTGTTTATTCTCTATATCTCTAAAAGTATAATTTTAACTATGAAAATCTGTAAATATAAAAAATTAAAGATTATTTCTCAGTGTTGCAAGCGTTTACGAACTTTTGTCATGTAAATCCATAGTAATTTTTTCCTCTAAATTCTGTGCCTATACGTATTTCTCCCTTTTTTTCTTTTTTTTTTCATTCTTTCCTACTTCCGTACATCATCGTCCCTTTTTTCGAGTGTCCTTAAATTTCGTTTTCATGGTACGAGAGTTACATGGTAACCAGCATATAGTTGAGCAACTTGAAACTTTCTTTCGGAATATACCCATTTTGCTAGCGAGCTTTTTCAAACTTCTATGATGCTATTTTGCACCCTCTTTGTTTCTCTCTCTCTCTCTCTCTCTCTCTCTCTGTGTCTTTTTCTCTCTATCTTTCTTTTATTCGTCGTTCTTTGTTTCAACGTACTCTCATGGTAACTCGAAACACATCGAACTTTATATTGTCGGTCATTAAAAATGATGCATGAGCTTCGAGGAGAAAGCAGAGAGAATGGCGTTCGTGGAAAAATCGATTCAAGCAACATTGCAAGCTCGTGCCGAATCGTAATCTCTATCGATGCCGTTCCCTATTCCGAGCGTTGGTACTTCAAGTGCCGTACGATTTCGTTTTTTTGCGCTCGTAAAGTAAGCGCCGCGCTTTGTTTCAAAGCACACGCACGTACCTACTCGACCACCGTCCCTTACAGCCACACCGCGCCATTAATCATAAAATTTTTCCCCAAAGGTAAAAGCTTCCTGCGAGATGCGAGACTCTATTAAATCGTTCTACGTTTCGAGATTTAACGATTATCGTCTAGGGAATATGAAAAGAGTAGTTTCTCAAAAGTAGTTGCCTAGATTTGTGGATATGATTTAATTAATTAAAACATGAACACTTATTTGAAACTTTAGAAGTTTATTTTTCACTACACTTCGAAATTCATGTATTTCGATTCTGAAACATTGTAGAAATTGATTTACAAAGAATTGACATCTTTGGATCGTCGTTCAACTTAGATAAGACAAGAAATATTGTAAATGATCATGGACGTATTATGACTTAATGGTGAATCTGAAAAATAGCCACCTTCAATTTTAATGGTACTTCATGATTTGATACAACAGATAAAAATAAGAAATACGTATTTTTCCTTTTCTACAATAATTCGATTTAAAGAGATTTAAATCATCCCTAAATTTTTAAATCATATCGCATTGATAGTGAAAAATCGAAAAACCTACAGACTATTATATTTTTGATGGAGAAATATTTCAAAATCGATTTAAGCTTTCAAAAATTCAGTGATACATTTTTGAAGCTATCAAAGCATGAAATAGATCAGAATTGTTTAATCAACATGCCATACGCACTGTACACACGTTGATTGCATAGTCGAAACTATGCTTGACGAATAAATTGTTTGATGTTTTAAATTACAAACAATTATACAAACAAAAATGAATCACATAAGTCAGAGGTCGATAACTGATGATCACATGTAACTCGCGGTCCTAATTGTCTGTGTCGATAAGGTGGGAGAAGACGACCCCTACTATTTGATGTCTCCCTCGTGAGCCCCACCCTCGTGAGTTGGCACGCCTTTTGCTTCCATTTATTTATAAATAATCGGTTGAAGTAATGGCTAGTGAACTTACATAAATAATGGAGAACGGATTAATTGATAGTAGGAACTGTGTGGGTCGCGGCAGAAAAAAAGTTGCCCATCTCTATGACATAAACAAACTAAAGATAGAGTTTCCAAATTCAAATAAATCCTAAAAATGATTTCGATCGATGTACAGATCTAAGTGCATCGATTCAAAATAGTTGAAAATTCGATGATCTCGATAAATTCTTTCTTTTCTTAAGAAGAGTAGTGCCGTCTAGTTATCTTGTGCTACCATAAAAAAGTAGATGAAGAAGGGAAGATGGAATGCGGCAAGGAAAAGCGTTTTATTCGTTCATTAGTCACATCGACCAGATTGAATTCCTCTCGTGTCTTCTTCCAAGCTTACGGCCCTGGATGGAACTCGATGGTGGTATGGCCGATAGAGCCGGAGGTTACGAGAAAATCCTTCGTCTTCTCCAGTTTTACGGGCGGTAGGATGAGAGCTAACCACCACTAACACCATCTTGAGTGAAAGTCGATTTTTTCAAGGATTTTCATTAGCTAGGCTGCTCCTGGACCATCCTCGCTTCGTTCCTCTTTCACCGACACTTTCCCTTAACCTCGTCTATACTACCTACCTTCTTCCTTTTTTTCTTTTTCTTTCGGTCTATGAGCTCTGAAGAGTGACGCAAGACGAAGGCGAACGTGACGTGTCGAAGATCGATAATCCCGGTGCATTATTGTAGGAAGGACGATAACGCCTTCGAAACCGATTCTTTAGAAGCTGAATAGACCGAGCATCGATGGACCGAGCTTCTATTATCCAGACTGTAAGAAAGTTAAGCTTTTTATGAACGACTCCAAGATAAATCTTGCCTGGTGTGCTTATACGACAACCGAAAAGAATTAACGAAGAAATATACGATTTTTCAAATTTATCGAATTAGCTTTTCAAACATTTTATATGATTTTTCTACATTTTTTTACGTTATCCATTCGTTGATCCGTGCAAAACACATTTATTCCTTCGTGACACTTTACTTTATGTGTAGTATGTAATACGATATATAGGAAAGATAAAGAGAGCAACTATAGAGTTCTCGAGTGTAGTTAAAAGCAAGCAATTAGTAAATTACCTCATGTGCGGCGCATTTTACGCAAAAGGGTAAGATCAAACAATTTAATATCCACTTGCGACAAGTAAGCTTATACAAGTTCTTCTTGTACAAACGACACGTAACAAAGTACTTTTTTACGAATTTTCACAATATTTAGCACTCGTTTGTAACCTTTCCAAAAACTATCAAAAGGCGACCGAACGATGGGAAAGAGAATGGAGGGTTGGAAGTTTGAAGACGAATAGACAACGATGAGAAGGGAGTGGAGATGAAGGAGAAAAAGAAAGTGGAAGAGAAGGAGGAAAAGTAGAAGCGACGTTTGAAACACAGAGAGCCGCTAAGATGAAAAGTTCGGCCTTCCTTCCCTTTGAAAAGTTCGTCATCCGATTACAAAACTTTTCCTGGATACTCGCGCGGAAGAAAATTCTAGAAGCGGCCACTGGAGGTAATAAAAAGGCGTACATAAACGCTCAAAGGTATTTACATGATGTTCCTAATAATAACCAGAAACTTTCAACTTCTAAGCGTTGGCGTTCCGTAGTTACCATCAGAAAGAGACCGTCTTTTCATCAAATTCCCAAGAACGAGAAGATGAAACTTTACGACTTTATGTCTTACTTTTCGTCGATAATATCTAATACGGCTTGCTTCCATTGCAAAAGCAATATGAGAGAGTATTAAGAAATAAAAGGTAATTTCTATTTCATCATTCAATTAGTTCGTTATCTATAACGGTTCTTTATGGACGTATTTTTTATTAGATGAAGTAATATGTAATAAATGTATCGATCTGCCTCTTAATTGTTCAAGGATATTTTTCGTTCCGAACGAATAATACGATACATCTAACTATAAATTAGAAAAAATTGTTAATGAATCTAGAATAGGGAGAAATTATTAGACAATAGATGATTCAAATTTTGATATGTTACCTTTTAAATGAATCACTGACGATGCATCCTATTCCAGAAAAAGCAATTAAATGCAATTGTTATTAAAACGCTCATTGTCAATGACGTCTTTAATAAATCGATGACATCGTACTCGTTAACACGAAGACAATGTGTTTTGGTGATATCAAGAAACAGCAGTTGCGATCGTAAGCTAGATTTTGGAACGGCCAATGTGGACCAAATATTTCCAGCTGACGCCTTTATTGCGCGCAACGTCACGTGTGGATTAAAACGCCTTTTACACGGATGTTAACAGTCGCTCGTAAATCACGCCTTTTATAAAAGGTAAGGCGCCGAGACAACCCTTCGTACCTTTTTATTTATGACAAAGTGCCAGATAAAACGAAGAGAGTCAAGGTGAAGAGCTTTGGATTAAACGTGAAAGATGAGATTCTATAAGATTTCATCTATCTTTACGATCCTTCATCTTTTTCGCAGTAAGTATTTATACGCATTCTATTTATATCTTGTATCTAATCTCATAAAACAGTATCCCTTAATATATAATAAAATAACATATTTCTTTGGTTCACTTGAACCAAAAGATCGAACTTTTGATCGTCCACAAACTCAACCAATATCAACCATCTCTAGGAAGCTTTCCTGTAATTAAAAGCTGTCGATAAAAGAGTCATCACGTTCGAGCCAACCATTCTCGGTAATTACCAAGGTCATGTCGCGTATTATTGAACTTGGTACGTGATTTCTTTATTGGCAAGAATGACACAGATGAGAAGAGAGAGAGAAAGAAAGAAAGAGAGAGAGAGAGAGAGAGAGAGGAGAGAGAGAGAAAGGAAGAAAGGAAGAGAGAGAGAGAGAGAAAGGAAGAAAGAAAGAAAGGGAGAGAGAGAAAACACCGGACTCAACGAAGGGAAAAAAGTGAACAGAGAAAAGGGTTAAGCGGAACAACGGGATACTCCTCTTCGAAATAGGATGTGGACGACGACAAGGGTTTCGTGGTTTTCGTGGTCGAAGATAGAAGAGAAAAGGAAAGAGTGAGAAGGAAAGTGTAGGGGTGGCTTCTCATCCGATATATTGAGCCACAGTGGCCACGGTTGAACACGCAGGACTTCAAGAAAGAAGAGAAATGGAGAGAGAGAGAGAGAGAGAGAGATGGAAAAGAGAACAAAATGGAGAAAGGAAAGCTCGAAGAGAGAAAAACGCCAGAATAGTAGAATTAACTCTTTCTTTCTTTTTCTGTCTCTTTATTTCATTCTTTCTTTTTCTCAAGTCTGCTAGTAACCGATCAATACCGATTATCATACTCGAATGAACGTACTGAACGTATGTTACATCGGACAGTGGATTTTCGCGATTTGCCTCGCTTTTTCGTCGAAAGTTTCGAGTGGAAAATATTATATCTGCTTACCTACCGTCCACCATCGATTACTACAATTCTATTGCTCTCTTATACAACTCTTTCGATGTATTTTCTCCCATGTAGTCTTTCGCTAAAGTGACTTCAAGCGAAAGATTTTTCGAAGGTAATTAACCGAACTTTCGACCTTCTTCTCGATAAGAGTTTCACGATTTTTATCGTGAAACCATTATAATACCTTTTCATCGTCTTCGTTCATTAAAAATATTTTACCATATATTATAACCAAAATATGAGAAATCTGTAAAATCCATTTTAGAAAATAAATTAGAAAAGAGAAAGAAAAAGAAAACAGAAAAATTGATAGATTTAATAAATTCTATTTGATTTGATGATTTCTATTCTTTAGTTCTTTTTATTTATTTTCCCGAAGATTTCCTTTTAGTTCATGATATCTTTTTTATTTATTTACTTCCTAATATTACTCTGAGTCCATCTGCAATTCTTCCATGGTCACACATATAGAAATTCGCCAGCGGCGAAACGGACCGTCTTTCTTTTTGGCATAGCTGCTCATGGATATTTGGTATCTGCAGCTGACTCTGCACAAAAACGTACTCTAAATAATTCACATTTAATTACTGCTCTCCCTGTGTTTTCACGAAGCGTAACACACTTGAATTCCCAATGAAAAGCAAATCTTGCTCTCTCCTTCTCTCCCTTTCTCTCTCTCTCTCTCTCTCTCCTTCTCTCCCTTTCTTTCTCTCTCTCTCTCCTTCTCTCCCTTTCTCTCTCTCTCTCTCTCTCTCTCTCTCTCTCTCTCTCTCTCTCTCTCTCTCTCTTCTTAACCTCCGCCAGTCATCTCTCTTTTCCAACTTTACTGAGTAATTCTCTGCATCTAAATTTACTCATTGACTTTATAAATAGATATTTGACAAACAATAGAATGAAACGTTTGCATCATCGATAATTGATATTTAGGCACTTATTCTAATGTTAAAAATCGCAAATGTTTTGTTACAATAATCAAACAATAATATTACATTGTCAATAAAGGAACACTATAAATAGGATATAAATATTGATAATCTTTTATACCTGCATGCAAATATGAAGAAAAATATCCAGGATAAAAATAAAAGATATTTAATGCCTCGATAGCGATATTAACATTTTTATATATGAAATATCGCGAGAAAAAATGTTTATATAGAAAAAAAAAGTATCATATTCTGTCATTCGATGTATGTATATATGACGCGATTTCCCACGGAAATGAGCTTCGCATCACGCTTTCAAGCGATTCTCTCTCTTCCTCTCTTCTCTCTCTCTCTATCTCTCTCTCTCTCTCTCTCTCTCTCTCTCTCTCTCTCTCTCTCTCTCTCTCTCTCTCTCTCTCTCTCTCTCTCTGGACCGGCCTCGTTGTTGTTATCATTGTCGTGAAATCTCCATATCGAAATTCCGCAAATCGTTCGACAAGTTACGCATAGACCTGTACAAAATATGTAGATCTGCTTGGAGGATAATGTTTAATGACTGTATTTCGTGTTTATTCCGTTATCTGATTTTACACGAAGTTTAACGGGATATTAGTTTACAATCAGTAGGAAGGATCGTACTAGTCCGCCGTCTGGAATATCCTGTATCTGTCGCAGTCAAAGTTTCCGCCATTCGTGGAATATGCATTCTATGTAGACTAGACAATATGCATGGGAAACCCAAGAGACGTTCTCTCTTTCTCCCTCTCTCTTTCTCCCTCTCTCTTTCTCCCTCTCTCTTTCTCCCTCTCTCTTTCTCCCTCTCTCTTTCTCCTTCTCTCTGTCTCTCTCGGCGACTAAGTTTAAATGCTTTCAAGGTGTTAGTTTTGACCCAGTTCTGACGACGGGATATTGGTTTTATCCCACGGGAGATCGTCAACGTTCGATACTTTCCGCTTTGCTAGACACAATAAAGGTGCGCGTGACATTAAACGTTTAAACTGTCGAACCGGTAAAAGCGTTTTACGATAATTCAAAAATGTAGTTCTCTCATCTTAGCACGTCGACATCTCAAGACGTTTCTACGATCTTGCAACTTATAAAATACATACGCTGCCATATTATCAAGAAACGTTCGATAATGGATTCATGTTAAAGTAAAATAAAATAATATAGTGGATATAAATGAGAAACAATGCATGATAATTTTTATAGTTGTATTTACAACAAATGCAGATATTCATGCTTTCTATGTATGCAGCACTTTGAAATCGCACGAACCTGCGTTTTTGTAATTACAAAGCTCGACTCCCATTGCCAGCTCTTTTATACTACCACATAGGAAAACTCACTGTGTACAACGGCCGCAACTTTAGCACGGAACACGCATATTTCGAATACGGCTTGTTAAAAGTTTGCTGGTTAAACGGAAATGGATTTTGCGTCGAGTTGTAGGCGAGCTAGCAAGCTACCGAGCGAGCAAGTACGCGAGTGGGACTAGGAGACACGAAACCACTTCGTGATCTCGACGCGCACATCTGCCTCAAACTACGTTCATCATAGTTTGCGAACGAGTGAGGAAAAATAAAAATGCAAATAAAAATCAAACAAACAGACAAGAATAAATTTGAAGTAAGAAATATTGAAGTGCTTACGATTGACTTTTACAGCTTGATGTCGAAAAACGCGTTTGATACATCGTACTGACAAAAAAACAAGATGAGAGTTGGAAAAAGTGTGTACTCGACTATATAAAAATTGTTATCCCGGTTGCCCTTCCTAATTCGTATATCGAAAACATTTTATCTCCCTTAACTTTCGTAGACTTTTCAATTTTTCTAAAATAATTTTACTAAATCGCAAATACATACGAAAAACGAGGTTATTTCTATGAAAGGATGAAAGCTTAAGGAATTAAATTCAAAAAGAGAAATCTCCTAAGAAAAATTTTTAAAATCAACTGAATGAAGTTTATTTAGCTTCTCCGAAACAACTTTAAAATCTCTACTTGAAGTTTTGATCGCAGCAAGAAGGTTGAATCGATCATTTGCTTGGTCGCTTGACATACGTCCTAGTGTCCGCTAACTTTTACAATCATTTTTACCGTTGGAATAGCCATGTTTTTTTCTTGTACAATCTCGGCGACGGTAAAACAATGCCGAGCTACTGATCTTTGTCTCTGTCTCAAAGCGGAACATGGTGCAAACTTCTTCGTTCGCTCGTGCGAAGCCAGCGAACAACGAAGAAACGAAGAGAAAAAGAAAGAGAGACAGAGCTAGATAAGGGTTCTTCGCTTGAACGAATGATACAGGGAAAACCGTATTTTTTTCCATCGAAAGTGACGGAGAAAAAGTTTTGTTCACAAAGCATCTACCGGACCTGGTGCTCGTAAAATCCTTGTTGAACGACAAGATTTATTCGTGAAAAAGGAGGAGAAAGAATAAAGAGAGGGAGGCTGATGCGCAGCACAAGGATTATCATATTTTCCTCGACGCTCGAAGCTTGAGAAAGTCAACCGAGATTGTGCGGCATTATCGTTCGCGAAAAAGAGGTGGCGAAGGGGCGGAAAGGATGCTGGTAGTGATGTTGGTTAGGGGAAAGGGCAGATGGTAGAACAAAGAAAACAGAAGAAGATAGAAAGAACGAACAACCAGGTACAAGAAAGGGATGAAGATAGAAGCTTTTAATGCACCTCTCAAGAGCTACTGGCACGGTCTTCCAAAAGAGTAATTGCCTAGGAATGGCCTTATGATATTACGGCATGTAACATCTGGCTAACTATTTCAGGGTTTAGTGAGTTTTCAGCTCGGATTCAAGGAAAAGCGAAAGTTTTAAAGAACGGGAGAGATAAAAATGAAGAAAATCTGAAAGAATATACAGGATTAAAGGTATTGATATTTCCTTGAATTTAAGTTCGGATAATCATCATTCTTTTTATTTATCCTACTACGTAAAACCAATCGATCTCATGATGAGAGCGTGAACTTAAACGGAATTCAATATATTCGGTAAAACATCGTCCTTCGTTTTTCACCACTTTCACGGTTTTTCCTAATCATCCACCATTTTATCTCTATCCTTCACGCCATTTACACTGCCAACTGTCAATGGGTAAAACAGAACGATATTTGAAATGGCGAAAAACAAGTCAAATACGTTATCGACGAGAGAGTTTGGTACAAATACAAAGAGAAAAGAGAAAAGAGAAACGAAAGTTACATCGCGTTATAATCGATATCAAAGCGTATATCTATATTTACAGTTGAGAACATTTTTATCGATCATACAACTTGAACGTGTAATCGGTGCGTTTCAAAGATTAATTCCTCCTCATTATCCATATTATGACTCGTAAAGTTTCATTCTACTCGCAAATATAATCTTTCTTATGAGCTTATCCGTAATAGGAAACGTCGTAAAATTAATAATTCGTATCGCTTGTGAAAAGTTCTATTTTCCATTTCTTCTTTCTTCGCTATGCGTTAGCCAGATGTACAAGGAAACATTGGAAGGGCATAGGAATTGGCTGTAATTAGGAAAAAATGGCGCGACGCGTCGAGTTGATATGTTTGCACAGAAGCTGGTCTTTAAATTCGACTTATTCCAGTAGACTCCTTTGTCGAATGAGCGCTGTTTAAACGATAACTCGATTAAAAGAGCCGAGCTGAACCGAACAACGGCATTTAATTAACAAAAGTGCTCACTGAAAGTTTTACTGCCACTCTCGACCCCGTCTCTTCTTCTCAACATCTACCATTCATCCCCTTCCCGCCACTCTCTCTCACTCTCACTCTCTCTCTCTCTCTCTCTCTCTCTTTCTCTCTTTAACGCCACTACCACCAACGGCTATCCAAAAGAAAAGAATAAGAGAAAGAAAGAGAAAGAGGTTAAAATGAAGAGAAACGGACGCTCTTTCCGAATTCGCAGCCCTTTACTTCCTGCTATTCTGTCTCCTCTTCTTTTTCTCTTTCTCTCTTTTTCCGTAACCTTTACCAGCACTCGTTTCTCCCATTGCCTTCCTTCCCTTCTTTCGTTTCTTCCTTGTCTTTCTTTCTCGCCAACTGCTAGAGAATAATTGCGAGAATGTATTTAGTACCACCGAGTAGTCCCGCTAGGTTTGTCTCTCTTCTTTTCTTTCATACTCTCTTCGTATTTTATTATTCCCGTTGTCTTTCTGTTTCCTTCCGACCTCGCCAGGATCCTAATTCTTTAATGCCCGCTTTCATTTGAACTTCGACAATGCACACGTTAATTCCACGAATTAAAATATTTTTTCCTTTACTGTCATCGTCTCCATCATTGTCATAACGATTAATATAATTTCGTTTGCGAACTCGTTCATCCTGACATTCGATTTTATTCGTTTCGATTCGATTCAGTTCGATTTGATTCGATTGGTAAACGAAAAATAGTATCCATAAATGTACATCTTGATAGTAAATAGGATGGTAGGTTATCATCGAATTTGAAGGACCATTCCACAGAACGGATGTTAACTCTCCGGACGATTTTCTCGAATTTATTTCCACTGGGATATATGTTATAATGAAACTTTTTGCATCGATAGGTTTTCACGCTCCAATGATCAATGCACGATAAGAGAAAATAAAATTGTTGAAAAACTTTCAAGCCGAGCGAAAACATCGTTTATTGTAAAAAAAAAAAGTAAATTTCGATTCAAGCGATTGATATCTTCGATCAAAGATTTTTTATTCCTACATGTACTTAATTGTCTTAATAATTATTAAACGAATATTATGGAAATATATTATAACATACGTACGTATGTATATATATATATATATATACAACATAGCTTAGATAACGACGACGGAGAATGCCGATAATTAATTACTCTAGTTATTTAATATTCCAAGAGCAGCGTTATTATCATAAGGCGGACAAGATAGTAAAAGAGACAAGATAGACGAGGATCTCCTACAATCTTCATCTTTCCACTTGGATCATCTTTCAGATTAGACGACTAGCAGACGCTCGAATATTAAAGGAACCTCATCAGCTGAATTCAAGTGAGCAGAATCAGAGAAGGCTAGCTCATAAAGCAAGTGTCATATTCAGAAGCTTCTAAAATCTAATATCGACTATAAGGGATGGACGGGTACAGAACAAAAAGCTATCACCTGATCATCATGGATCGTTGTTCGTCCCTCATATAATAACTAACCATTCAAAAGAGATATTCCATTAACTTTCTAATTGTAAACTTTTTCATTGTCATTTGCGTTCTTATGAATAATTACTGGTCTCTATACGACGTATTAAAAATAAAATAAATTGTACAAGCTTTAGTCGAATTCTTACTCAGCAACCAGAATTATCTTTCTCTTTCGATAATCTTATAGTCATTTAACCTTTCTTTCATCAATCACTCTGAAAACATCGAAGTTTGAAAGAAAGTCGGCGCTATCCGCGCGAAGTTTTATCATCGTTTGAAGGTGCCAATCTTATATTCGTAAGGTTTTAGTACGTTCGTGTCATGCAAATCATGTTATTGAACTCTTCGGTTTCCTCGACATTTACGTTAGATAGAACGGAGGATGCATCTAACACGACAATTTCAACGAGCAACAGCATATACACATCTTCCTCATCTTTCCTGGGTCGCTTAAATCTTCCTAGATCCACTCACACTCCAATTTCCGCATAAGCGAATCCGCAAATACGTTGAGGACTTGTGTCGTAGACGCTTCTCAAAGCTCTTTGAAGTTTACCAGAAATAGAGTATGTGCGTGTGTGTGTGAGGAACGTAGACGTTAAGTAGCTAACGTTGGCAAGTGGGCCTGGCGTCAATGAAAAGAACGGGAGATAAAATCAAGAAATGCACTCGCACATCGATTTGTTTGCTCTCCTTCCGAGCTAAGCTCTCGGCTCATCCCTTCGTTCCTCTATCTAGACTTATCATCTCTTTATCTCTTTCTATCTTTATCTCTATCTCTTTCTTTTTTACTTTTTCTCTCACGCTGTCGCTGTACGCTCGATTCTTCTCCGATCTTTTCTCTTTGCCACCTCAAGTGGAATCCGATCGACGTAAGAATTCTACTTAAACCACCCTCCATTTCTCCTCGCTCGTTTCTTCGATTCGCACACAACGTTTCCACTTTCCTTCTACCCTCATCCTCTTCTAACTTTCCTTCCATTCCGTCTTTTCTTCTTCCCCTTCTCTTTTCTCACGTCCGCCTTTGTCACCAACGTCAGGGAATAGACATTCGTCGTTGGTGTCGCGCTCCGCTGCGTTTAACGTTTCCTACGACACTTCGCTATTGTGCGGGAGATCCCTATATTTCACGTGAAAAAATGTGTTATCCGCTTGGCAATTCTCTCTTCTATAGATAACCGAAGCTTTCATGACAAATAGCACGACGTTGACATTAAATTTAACTGATACTTTACGCTACATTGTTATGTTATAATTAAATACGATGGATGAATTTGTACTGCAAAGATAAGCCATTCCGAATTAGAATGATTGCACTTTGTTATTTATTTTAAGTCATTAATTTTACAAAACGGTTAAATTAAAATTAATCAAATCTCTCTCTCTCTCTCTCTCTCTCTCTCTCTCTTCTTATCTACCATTTGACCTACCTGCGTCTTTGTTTCCTTATTTAGTCTTTTTTAAAATGCATGTCGTGATACAATGCATCTCTCTCAAGAAACTACGAAACTTTATTCTATTTCTCTCTCTCTCTCTCTCTCTCTCTCTCTCTCTCTCTCTCTCTCTCTCTCTCTCTCTCTCTCTCTGTCTTATTTTTCACCTCTCGCATTTCTCACAGTACTATCGTCAACTTTCTTGAATTTCTATTAAAGACCGAAGGAAGTATTTTCTGGTAATGCTTACCTATTAAATGGATTTCTCATTAAAACTGGAAAACGAAATTATCTTTGGTAGATATTTGTATACGACTATGTTCATGCATGGAATATTTAAAGTCTCGTATGTATCTCCGTGTTTTTCACAGGCTGTCCTTTCACAGAATTATTCATTGCAATTGTCTTTTGTACTTCTCGGATATTTTATTATGTTGAATGTGTAAAATTAAACGTAATTATAACGTACATATATATAATTGTGACAGTGATAATGATAATTGTTATGGGGACAAGTATAAGAACGAATTTCACTTACTCATCTTTGCAAATATACGTTCAAGATTCTGAAGGCCGATGCAACTGACAGGAACGGAGATGCTTTCTGCAAGTATTTCAAATCAGAATCACGTACACCTGCATCCATAAATGACGTATAGTGAGAATTCCTTCTACATGCGTCTGGCAATGAGTTTTCGTTTCCATCCAGTCTTATGTTCTCCTTTCGTGCCTCCATCTCAAAATGAAAAATCATTGTATGTAAAAGAAATTTTTGTATGTATTATGTATCAGTAAAACAATAATACATCTAACAAAAAGAAGAAAAACCTGTCAAAAAAAAATGTCAGATTATACTTTTTTGAAGATAGATTATTTAATAAATGTTTGTTAATTATACAAACGTTATATCTTTTCTTTCTAATTATACATATTTAAGCCATTAGCGTAATATTAGTTAGATGGAATAGTAAAAATGATACACATTATATTCAAAAAAATATCGTGTATTTATATCTCATCATATAAAGGTCTCTGCTTAGAGATTTCACCATATAGAGACCATCGAGCTAATGATGAATTTACTCATTTATTTTAATATTATTAAAAAATCGAAGCAGTATCAAAGCAAAATATAAGTGCCGAAATGACTGTTACTTCGCGAGAATTCAGATGCCAACTGCAAGCCTAGGTAACAGATAGCAAGATCGTCCAACATCAGTAGCTTCAGTTATTAAGCACGATCGATCATATTTTAGCAATTCTGTAACTTACGTCAGAGCCTAAGATTCGATCCTATTATACTCACGAATACTCACACGAGTGTTGTGGACACGCTCACGTGAGTATTCTACTTAAGTACATTGGGGACTTAGCTTGAACTTAATCGCGCCCGTGAATATGCACGCGAGTTTCCGCCTATACTCCGCCCAAAGTATCCTTTTACTCTATTTACACGGGAGAAAGGATATTTTCTTCATTCTATATTTAATGTGATATTATTTCAAAAACAATCGTATAAAAATCTAAATCGATTTGAGATCACAAATCCCTCGATAATGAATGGATTTAATCTAAAGAAGAGAAAAAAGAATAAAAGACAAAAAAATCCATCCAACCATAAAAGTCCTTTTTTAATAAAGACCCATCTAATCATAAAAGCCTCCTCTAAAGAAAGCTTCACTCGAAAGCTTTTGCGAAAAGAATAAGAAGGTGCAATAGAACGTGTAAGAGCGTGAAAACAAAGAAACTGATAACAAGGGGTGGGGATCTTGAAGATCATATATTAATAATTAATAAGAATAAATAAGAATAAAATAAAAAAGTATAAGAATGAATAATAAGATGGTAGAATTACGTTTACCGATAGCTAAATTTTTTTTAAGCGGTTTATACTGTAAAACTAGTCCATTTCGAATAGTCCGACTCGTCTATTAAAATTAGTTTGTCAAAAAAATGCGAATAATAAGTATAAAACTAATTCATATTAAAAAAAAAAATATTAATCATATTAAAAACTAATCATATTCACAGATTATAAGACAAAAAATATTAACATACTAGTATATACTCATACTTGATATGATTAAATGATCGGACGACTTAAAAATTCACTCACTACTTAGAGAAGTTCTGTGATGATTCCTAAACAAATCTACTTTACAGGAACCACAGTAAGAGTTCCATCCAGAGTTTCTTTTAAGAACTTCCATCGAAAAGCTTACTTTTCTTCTTCTTTGAAAAAGAATAAGAATCATTGTTACATGTAAAACAGAAAAAGAACAAGACGATAAGTTGTTTGCAATAACGACCCAAAGTCAAATAGAATAATATATATACATACAAAGAAAAATGAATAAACAATCGTTTCTTTCGAATGGAGTAAAATTCCATGATAATGCATCTTGGAACTCGTGTAAAATTAATAAAGCGTAAATGAAAATAAAAAACTGTAGATGTAAATGTATTGCGACTGACACTGGCTCTATTTTGCGATTGTATAAACTATTGTTTAAATATTAGTTAATTATATTCTATGTACACCATATATTGTTTAAATGAAAGTCAAATAATTGGATGTATTTATTATTTCAGCTTGACTGTATGGAAAAAGAGAATATCGATGTTTACTTGTCAGAATATAAAATAATACTAACTCGATAAACTTTAAAGTCGGTTGAATATTTATTTTTGCTGACATTACAGACAAGCAACGGCGTTAAATTAGAGATTTAAATATATTGAAATATTAAATTATAATTATTTTATATTTAACGACATTTTACGAGTTATGTAATGTTTAAATAAATGTAATATTGTTTAAATATTACATACAGTTAGTTATATTAGCATACAATGATCTTTGTACAATATACATTGTTCATAAAAGTGAATGTATAATAATGGAAGTATAATATTATTCATTTTAATGTACCTGCCTCATGTGTGTGAGAGAGAAAGAGAGAGAAAAAGAGAAAGAGAGAGAGAGAGAGAGAGAGAGAGAGAGAGAGAGAGAGAGGAGAAAGCTACGACGTTTATTCGACGGAGTATAAGAGAAAACTAACTTGTTAATTTTCAAAGTCATATTTGGTTTTATTTACATTACCAGCCTGCTTCGACTGGTAGTTACACGTAACGGAGATCCATATTAAAATTTCATTGTATTTAAATTACTGTAATATTAATATAATATTTAATTATTTTATACTCTTTATATATGGTAAATAGAAGTACTCTTTATTCAATAATATTATCAAACATTATTTAATATTCAATAACATTGTTAAAACAAAATTCTTTTGTCGATGTTCAATGGAATTAATTAATTCAGAATTCTTTAATATAAAATAAAAATTTTTCAATCTCTTTCCAAACCCATTATTTCTTCTTTCCTCGGAACGTTTTTCTTTTATTCCTTTGTTGTATTCAACGTTCTTCTCGATCACCAATGGGACACGTATAAACTCGCGTACGTACGATCTGTGGAAACTTTTCTATGGCTCCTTTTAATTCGTTCAGGGACTTCCTGCTTCGAGTTCACTTTCAACTTCGGTATCTAGCCTCGCGACTCTTCGCGTTATGAGGAAAATTAAACTTTATTCCCCTCGGTTCGATGCAAGATTCAAAGTGTACGAAATAAGGCGACGAGAATTCTACCTTTTTCATAAAATTTTAACCTAATTTAGAGTGAATTATGAAATTCTTGGTAAACTTCATTCTCCTGAAGACATTCTCATTCAATTTAATGTATCTCGACATGTACCTAAGTATTTCATAATTTTTTCAATCAATTTTATTCATCAGAATTTTCCATTTTTACATTCTGGTTCTATTATCTATAAACCAAATCAATGTTACCAATACGTTAATCTGAAAAAATATGCGGAATATCGATTATATTCGACGAACGAATTTGCAAATGAAATTTTATTAATCGCTACGGTGATTACTCTTTTCCCTCTCTCTCTCTCTTTCTCTCTCTCTCTCTCTCTCTCTCTCTCTCTCTCTTTGTCTGTCTGTCTGTCTCTCTCTCTCTCTCTCTCTCTCTCTCTCTCTCTCTTTGTCTGTCTCTCTCTCTCTTCCTCTTTTATTCTTTGTGTCTTCCATTGTTCTCTATCTTTCTCTTCCTTAAGCTTTATGTTACGTTGCAAATGAACGAGCACCAAAGATAAAAGCGCGTAGGCGTCCAACATCCTTTGCCAGGAAACTCGTTGCTCACACTACTGGCGCTATTTGGTTTATTCAAACAGCTCTCTTCGATAAAGAATTATACATACTCTTATAAAATAGCGAAATTTTTAAACGACTAGGACATATTTGAGAACATCTTTCATAAAATGAAATATCTCCATTTGTGTCATTTCATATTATCGAATAATAATCTAATAGATTATTAGAATTATTCAATTACACTTTGATTATTTTCACCAATCTTTAAAACGATTATTAATTAACTAACAAGAACGTAGAACAAAAGCGAAAATAGATAACGAAGCTGAACGACCAATTGATTCCAATAAGCATCATCGAAAGAATTCGATCTGACAGAAAGTAAATGTTGATGCGATTAATTGACATTGCAGTAGTTCAAACTTAAGATCGAACGAGCCGTTCTCATTCATTGATTGAAATTCCATGGTCTTAACTAAAAGGCAATTAACTTTTAATCGAGAAAGTTCGAGGTTAGCATCTCTTTGAACTTATCACCTTTCTCCCTTCTCTCATTCCTTTCTTTTCTTTTTCTTCTTCTTTTATTCACCCTCAAGATTTTCTCGACGAAATTTCTATCACTTAGCAAGATGTGTACGTTCGATCTTATTGTTAAAACAACTGATTTATAATACGTATCTATCGATCAATCTTGTTAATCTCTCTCTATCTCTCTCTCTTTCTCTCTCTCTCTCTCTCTCCCTTTCTCTTTCTCTTTCTCTTTTACTGTTTGCATTATTTTCGATGCTAATCGATATTATTTTTCTACGTAGTTTACTACAACATTACAAGATACATACGTAATTTATTTAAAATTCATTTTCAATATTATACGTTCGAATGTATGAACTGACGGAGAAAAAATCTTTTATTTCCCAGTAGGCATAACTATATTCCGTATTTTTGAATCTTTAATCTCTTGAAAATTTTTTTACGATTTAAAGATATTTTCGTTATTAGAATTTGTCATCATATGCATCTCAACGTATAGAAATCTTTTTTAAGAGAGAGGACTGTCTTGTATTATATGTATTATTTAAGTTATTCATTTTCTTAATAAAGACATATGTTATTTTAAATTAGGAATTATTAACGTTTCAATAATTTCTAGTTCTCTTATGCAAAATTTTACGCAAGATCGGTTTCTCCAATAAAGATTCATCGTAGCGTAAGCATAATTAATGAAACAAACCCACAGAATTTCTCATGTCTCGATTCAAGCTATACAACAGCCAGTAGCATGTAAGCGATGTATGCAAGTATTACCACGTCAAAGCTGTTAAATTACATTCTCATCGTAGACGCTACACGAGAATCATCCACGTTCTTGTCACGATCTACTGCAAATGAAATTAATTATTCGTAATATATCAAAAGCGTATCAATTTACAAATATTAATTAAAATTTAATTATTTCAATGATTCATAGTGTATTATAAACGTATTACGATGTCGTTTCGATATATAAAACATTAAGTACATATGCATAAAAATTATAATATAGATTCCAAACAAATGATCGTATCAATGATGTTGAATGTCAATAGTTTTTACGGAATACTCTAATTCACGTGAAATAGCAAAGAAAAATTTGACGTAAATAGACGACAAAAATGGTATAAAAATGACGAAAGATTACTTTCTATAGTAATAGGAAAAAAGGTGAGAATATATTTTTCTCACGGTGTTATTTTATTTTCGGTTGCTGCCGAAAACAGATTACGCTGGCATTTGGTAGACGAAGTATTGCGTTTCGCTGCATCGATGGAATTTCGAGTATTTTCAATTTTCAACAATGCTCTCACAAACTCAGGTATATACACATCCAGCCAATAATGACGCACCAGTCAATTTCACGCCTGTAGGAAAAAGTTCCCTTTTAATCTACCTAACATTATTGTATTCGTATAGAGACAAATTTATTATACATTGTAAATTTTTCTATGGATCACAAACACATTTCATAGACATATGAACGAGTATATAATTGTTTCGGCTGCTAGAAAAATTATGATCTTTATAACATTATCACAATAACGATCATTCATAGTAAGAAACTAATATAATTTATTTGCCTATGTTGTAAGATAATGAAAAAGAAACCTTCTCATACCAACATGAAATCGGTTTTCTATTACAGATAGCTGAACAGATTATTGACATTGATCGTATTATTTATGTCAAATACGTACAACGAAGTATCTTTCATTTTTAAAATAGCCTGTAGCATATTTTCTTTTGAGAGATCGAATTTTTTATTCCATAAAACAACACGATCGACGTATCTTTTAATAGCGCATAGTTTTGAAAAGTGGTTTCGCTATTCTTAAAACGCTTCAAGCATATTCCCCTTTAACCAGATCTTCCTGCTTTCTCTGAAATCTCTAATTTTGACGAATTACAATAAAAATATTATCACGAACGTCATTCGTATGTTTACATACTTCTCACTTTTCTCATTAATAGATCGGTTTTCTTCTTTATCTCGTCATGTTTCATGTTTCAGTTTTCTTTTCGTTTACGTTAGATTTTCATGAATGAACCGAGGAACGATGAATTCATCTAAAGATGAATCGAAATAATCAAGTATTCGAATAGATTTGCATACAACACGCGGCCCGACCGTGCCTCGTTGGATAGTTGAGTCCTTTGAAAGGATTCCTGATTGCGTGTACCCAACCTACACTCCTCTCGAACAACGCATTCGCTTTCGCGATCGTTAATAGACATTCGTATAGTGTAGTATCATCAAGAACGAAAAGGCCACCGAAAAGGGACTCAATCGTAAAGGTTACAACATGAGGAAGAGGAAGTCAGTTAAAGAGTGACCTTCGTCATCGCCATTTAAGCTTTCGTAACGGAATTTATTTGGGTAGCGGATTAAAAGTGGATTTGGTTCCTCTAATTCGATGATCGTATTGATTACCTTTTACGAGTTCGTACTGATGTCTAACAACTTACCCAACTTCTATATCACTTTTGCTCTATCCCTCTTCAACCGATATTTCTCCCTATTTTCTATTTCTCCAGGCTTATATATCAATCTTATTTACGAACTTGATATATCTATGGATATAACTTATTACAAGCTTGATATATCTATGGATAATCATATGTAAGTACTTGTTTGCTTTAAAAGTAATCACTAAAGCTAGATCTATTTTCATTTCTCTCTTATATCTATATCTATTTAAATACCCTACACATGATAAAGCTCTAACCATCAATATACACGAATGTATATGTGCTTACGTAGTTTGTTGATCTCGATTGAACTACTTTTTGTAAGACAATATATATCCGTTGCTCCATTCGGTAGACACTTTGAGAAAAAATTTATACGGGACTCGCGTTCGGGACACCTCGAAATCGTATTATTTTCCGTGAGAAAACGTGAGTAGATTTTTCTCCCGACACCAACCACTGTGTTTTCTTCACGGCCATTCTTCTTATCTCTAAGATTTATTTTAATTCGTTCCTTGGTTCTTGCGCCTCATGAAGTCCGAGCACGCAGCTGTGGGATAATTGCGGATAGTGGACAAAGAGATTTTCGTGTGACTGTTCTAATCGTACCAACGTTTCCCGTGGTTCTGCCGTTCATTTCTTTTTTTATTTATTGTACTGAAAACGTCACTTAAGAAAAGAGCAAGAAAAATTCAGTGCCATATGCTCGAGTCTGAGCTTCTATGTGTCCTAAAAAGCAAAACCAAAAATTTCACGTGATTACGTCTATTCTGGGAAAAAAAGATGCACTTCTTTTCCTATTTAATTTATAATATCGAAAGAGGATACAAGAGAAGACGTCTGTTGATACGAAGAAGGAAAAAAGCAAGAGAGAATATTGTCATTCCAATAATGTCCTATTGCGCGTGTAATTGTCACGCAACTTCGAAAACGTATAGGGTAGAAAGGAGCGTGATATAAATCAAGCTGGAGAGATAGGCAGGAAAAATAAGAAGAAAGGGAGAGAGAGAGAGAGAGAGAGAGAGAGAGAATGAATAAAATGAGGGAGGACTGGTGGAAGAAATCAAGAGACAGAAAAATAGACACCACCGACAGTGTGGAGTGGCGTGGATAGAGTGACTGAGGGAGAGAAGGCACTAAGATAGCGGAAAGGAAAGGGGCGAGGAGAAAAGAGGGCGAGGCTGGAACGAGAAGAAAGTATTTTCATTAAAGTACCGACGGTAACGGAAGGCGTATAAATAGCCCTTGACAAATATGCTTCGATGCTGGTAGTATGGAAGAAAGTTCTCTCTCTCTCTCTCTCTCTCTCTCTCTCTCCTTCTTCTTTCTATCCCTCTCCTCTACTTCCTCCAACCGGAAACTCGCGAAGTACCCGCTCGTAAATATTTGCCATTACATTAGCGCGAGAAAAGTGAATACAGCATCGACTCCCGTAATTACATCCGCACGGTACGATAGCTTAAGCGAGTTAAAAATTGATTTTTCTAAGTGTTACATTTTTATAGATTTTAATGTTGCTACGAACTAGAACGGAAACATTCAGAAATTTATGTACATATTTATTATACACATCTATTTTGGAAAGTGTAAATATAGAAAACTGCAAGAAGATTTTCAAATGTTTATGTGTATCTGTCTAGTATAAATCAATGCTTAATATCGCGTTGAAAGAACAACACGTTAAAGAGAGACAAACTTAAACCAAAGACATAGTTATACTTTTTAGATACATAGCTAATGTTTTGCTTCACGAAAACCAATTAAGGCGAAGAATTAATGCCGTTTCCAAAATGCCAACAAACGCGGCCCTCTGGAAACTCTCCAGAGTTATGCGAGCTCTGCCAAATGCGTTAAACTTCATTGATTCATAAATTATAATGCGAATACATTTAATCTTTATGGCACTGACAAAAAATTTGAGAAAATATATGGCCGCTAATAGATAGCCACGTATAATCAGTACTGTAACGAATTTTTGTTTATCGTTAAATATCCGTACATTTTGTATATTTTTCTTTCGTATTTTATTTCTCTTTTTATTAATACGGATAATGAATGTTAATAACATAACGATCATAACTCGCTCGTGTCATAAATTTTTATTTAAAAAAGGCCTTGCATTATGGCACATAATCGCTATTTATCGACGATCAATTAAAATATAAGTTTCGACGGAATGAGTATTTATCGTTTATCGAATCATTTCTGTCGTTCCATTATAATTCTTCGTCGTGCGATATAATCCCAACAATATTTTATTGTGCTTAACCATGGAACAAATTCTTTGGTAAACGTAGTTTAATATTTCTGATTATTTTTATCCGGATTACCTCGCACATTTTTATCGTATATTCACACATTTATCACGAAATATTGAAAAACGGTTTAGAATATAAAACAAATAATTTATATAAAAACACGTACACATAGATACATTTACATTACATGTATATTAGATGCTGTAAACTGTTAGTTTTTAATATGTTAAAAAAAGTAGTTTTTTGAATATAAAATGGTATGGTTCCGTCAATACATTATAATATAATGTCTTATTAGTCTTTCCTCTTTTAAATATTATGTTAAGCAAATTCATTCTGAAAGGTATATTTAATAATTACAAGAAAATTAATAACATATTCGTGAGAATTATAACCATCATTAATCATAAATATCACAATAACAAATAACAAGATAAAATTGTACATTGTTGGAATAAGTAACAGAATAAGAGGATAGTAAAGATAGAAAAAGACAAAGGAACGATTAATGGAATATTTCGTTTGAAATTACGTCGGTGTGACTGTTCTAGTTTAAGCCACTATAAAATCTTAATAGAGAAAAGGAGAGAAAGAGAGAAAGAAACAATGAAAGAGAAAAAGAAAAGAACGTTAATCGGACGTTTATAACGCACTGCCACAGCTGTCCGTATCGTGAGGTCTCATTTGAGACACCTGCATGAAGCTTGCAAGCTCACCACACTTTGAACGTCTCGTGATACTCACATATATTGTGAATATGTGTAAGAGAGAAAGATATGTAATGGTCGCGCGACCATCACACTAGACGATTACAACACGCACAAGCGGGCACAAAGCCGAGGACGCGAGCTTTTCATCGTCGTTCCTGCTCCGCGGATTATGTTATCTCTCGAGCATGTGATATATCGCACACGGAAGCGTTCGGTGCAAACATAATAAACCGACAAACTGTACCGCTATTTATAGCGATGAAAAGCCGTGTGCAAGTAAACGTTTGGAGAAATCAAACTAAAAGAGATATAATTCTTACGTGAATACAAAGTTAAAAATTATATCTACTATATAATATACTATAAAGTCTTTCAGTGATAATAAGAAAAGTTCTAATAAGAAAATTGTCCCGATTATATCGAACAAATTGTGTTCTATTGCGATAATTTTTCTCAATGCAACAATTGCACTAACTAATTTAATTTTCAAATGAACTAACCAAAGATCTTATTTACGAAACATTTATCAAAAAAAAAAAAAAAATCAAAAGAGAATACTAAAGAAATTAACGTCCTTTCTCGTTTGTTTCTTCTTTTCCCATCATACTTCTCCAAAAAGAAAATCCGATATATTTTCTCATTATAGAAGATAACGAAATAATTAAAAAACTTTAATAGAGATTTTACCCAGAGAAAAAAAACGTACATCGAAATATTTTATCTTTTTTTGTGAATTATTTTCGCTTAAATCAAGATAATTGTTAAATGAAAAATTAGAGTATTCTGTAAGAATCGATTTCGTTAAAGTATGTCACTTGAATATGAACAATCTAAAAACAATTTAAGTATGACATTGAACGTGTCTGTCAGGTCTATACAATTCCGAGAATAGGAGCAAATTGATGTAATGGACTTTGCTGTTGCGGTTCGTACATCTCCAAACCCAATTTCGGTAGGCGAGGTATTTTCGTCTTTTTTTTTTCTTTCTCTATTTCTCTCTTTCATTTTATCTACTATTTCATCAGTCCTCGGCTCTTTTTCGTCCTTCGTGTTCCTCAATGTTTACACGAGTAAATGTGTGTATTTATTTTTTTTTTTGACATTACATAAACGTCTCATGTTATTCATTTGGAAAATGTTGTTTCTGTATAATATTAAATATACATAAAATTATTAATCAAATATATTTCATATATATATATATATATATATATATATATATATATATATGAAATTACTATATTTAATATATATCAAATTATTAATCTCATTTCCTATTTCGAGTTAAAATTACTAATAGATATTAATAATAATTATTATTATTTTTATTACGTAAATATTTCATTATGTTTAAATTCTGATACAAATTTGTATTATAAATACAATAAATAGAAACGAAATAATAATAACGACTGCTTTCAAAGGATACTGATAAAAATCGTGTCGTACGACGAAAAGAAAATCCTGAAAATAAGAAGTCGTTCTCTACATAAATAACGGCTTTCCTAGATTACCTCAAAAGAATATATTCACCGATTCAACTTGCAGGCGAATAGTCGGAATATGGCGAAAAGCTTAACATATCTAAAAGAATAGTAAAAAGAAAATGAAAGAGAGGGAGAAAAGAAAACTAGAAAAATATGATAGTAAAAACGAAAGAAAGAGATAAAACGAGTAAGAAGCTGGAACGAACGGAAATGTGTCTATATGTAATAATTTCGACGAATTTCATGATTATACACGTCTGTTCGTATGTACTTATTCGATGCGAGGGACGAAATGGCGTCTTCGAAAGAGTTATCATCATGCGCAAGTAATCAGACGTGTATATCTTTCGTGTCGTAGAGGTTCTTGGAATTATTTCTCAAAAGAATCTTTCAATGCGTTGAAAATGAGAACGAATAACGAATAAAACTATAAGAAAAAGTTCGAAAGAATATAAAAAGAAAGCAAACGTAGAAAATAAAGTAAAGAAAATAATCGAAAAAGCAAAATGGCAAATTTACGATTTTTAATTAAAGTAATCGAAACGTTATAAAAAGAAATTGTAAAATTACCGTTGCCATTATCAAAGAGGATTTAAATTTTCAGAATTGTTGTCGGAGCTAGTCGCTTGTGAAAGGGTTGAAATTATCTGCTGACATGAAAATTACCTACGCTTCAGTAGAGATTGGCCGGACGAACTTCAGCCATCTGCAGCTGGTATGCAACAATCGTGCTTACTGCGTAGAACAACGTGGAAAGGCAACGTTCGTACAAATGTTCCGAGACTATTCGTATTCTCCGAATTCACGCTCACTCTAACTTCTTCTTCTAAAACTTCTTGCGCCTCTTTTCTAAAACTGCCTTGTATTTACGTGCACGGCTTGGATCGTCGGTGTCGTCTTTCGGAAAGAAAAAGAATGGGAAAAAAGGAATAAAAGATAGGGAAAAATAGTGGAAAAGAAGAAAGGAAATAATAGAACAAAAGAAAAGGATAGCTAAGATAGAAAGGTTGGTAGAAAGAGAAAGAGAGAGATCCATGTAGGAAAACGGTAACAGTCTTCGAGCACGAACCATAAGACAGCGAAATCCAATTCCATCGCCGGTTAGTGCGTTGTCCGTTGCACCTGGAGACACGTCCGACGAATCAACGAGGTTTATATCTTCGACGAAGTACAGGAAGAGATAGAATGAGAGAGATGGAAAGAAAATCGTAAGAGTAAGATAGAACATTTATTCTTTTCTTCGGAAGACGTTTTCTTGTTTCTCAAAAAAGCAACACGTTGTTCAGATAAACCAAAGATTCAAGCTGAACTTGTTACCCATAAAATAAATAAATAAGTAAATATATCGTTCAAAATAATCGATTCATTAACAAAATTGATAGAGTTCAGGAGAAAAGAAATGTTTACAATTCCTAATAATAAAATTTTTTCACCTGAAAGCTCTTTGAAGTATAAAGAACGAAAAATGGTATGATCTCACAAAACGATACACCATCAAACGATATTTGAGAATTCTCTTTGCGCTCTATCTTGAGCGCTACTCGTTGAGATGCCGACCGAGAGTTAATTCGTTGATTTCATTACGTGGCTAATTTGACTGAAACTTGGACCAGTTTGAAGAGACCAAATTAAAGGTCCTCGACGTTCTTCAGTTTTAAGTGATGTTTAAAGTATGATTTTCATTAGTTATTTAACCTCAGTAAGTAATGTAATATTTCGTATAAATGTTATCAAACTTTCATGAAAGTACTTCAAAGATGTTATGAGTCAAAGATCATGTAGATTTTTTAATTTAAATATATACAATCAAATACGAGCAAATGTTCTAATTTCTATTCGAATGTTCGTTCGTTAATTGAAGTCCAGTCTTAAATAGAAGAATTTCGCTTCACCATTTCAATTCTATCTCGCAATTTCTCTACATATATGATCACAAAATGTGGACCGAAGGAGAGAGGTACCCAGCTGATGGTAGATAAGGGCGGATGTCTCAACTCAAACTATTTCAATTCGGCAAACAATTCCCAATGTTAGACGGGAATTACTAGACGCGAACGCGTGTTCCTAGAAATGCACCGACGAACGTTTCGCACTGTGGGATTGGAATTATGCAGATTAAGCGCCTTAACACCGGCTTCTCAGATGCATCGTGATCCTTACTTCGTTCATTAAGGTTCCATTGATGCATGCTTTTTTGTATGCGAGATAAGTAATATTTATAAATAGAGATCAATATCATATCCATTTACAAAGAAATAAAATCCATTTTACGAATGTAAATAAGTTGAGGTTAGTTAAAAATATAGTCAGAATATTGAATCTAATTAAATCGGGTACTAATTATATTACATAAAATGGACAAGTCCTTTAGGCTTTCGGCATTCTACTTTTTAATTAAGATTAATATAACTTTGGCTTTGATGTTGTTACAATCGCGATATCTTTCAACAGTTTTTAAAAATATAATGTAACAAATATAAAAAGAGATGTCACAAAAAGTCGCGTTTATGAAAAAGATATTTTTATCAACGCTTAACTTTTCTATTGTTGACTATGTTTTAATTATAATAGAGATGTTGAGTTTCAATGGATTTTTTAACGTCTATAAGTTTATGAGCAAACAGAATTTAATAATTTTATTTCGAATAAAAGAATTGAAAGTATGAGAGAATAAATTATTCCTAAATTTACCAGTTGTTGTAGCTTTTCGAATCAGTGCTATGAAATTTTTGTGTGTTGCAATAATTAATAAGAATGAGATATCCGAAAGATCTAGTCGTAAATATTTAATATAATGAAAGTATAAGGCAAGTAAAATATAAATTATGACAACAAATGTACATCCTTATATAATATTTCAATTTTTAGAAAAAATTAAGTTTAGAGATATTAAAAATACATAGTCAGCATCATAGCGAATAGCACACACACGTTCTCATCATAAGAGTACCTGATGCAAGGGTTAGTAGGTATTAAATGCGTTTCCACTGTATGTCGAATCAAAATCAAATCGAGTTTGATACGTGGTCGGATGGCTGCGCCAAAGCAGCCAAGGCAGCTAAGGCGACGAGAGAATCCTCCAACCGAAACGACGTCGCACTCTCCTAACTCACCTCGAAGTTTCTCAACTGTAATTCCGACTCGATAGTTGCCACGGTATTACGGAACCTCGCGTAGCTCTTCTAACTTCATTAATCATTACAGTTTCGAGATCGGCAGAAGGTTCTTTTTGAAAAGTATATAAGAGAGAAAAGATTGGTAGGATGTGGTCTGTAAATAAAGAGAGAGAGAGAGAGAGAGAGAGAGAGAGAGAGAGAGAGAGAGAGATTCAGAGAGACAGCAATCACAAGTTGTTGATGACTCACTAAAGATCTTATCTTGTCTCCAAAAGTCATACGAATTTTGAATGCCTTTATACGATCGTATATCAACAAAAAATGTCATCTAAGTTATATATCTAACACTTTTATTTGACTTCATAAAAATGTACTCATCAGCGTCTAGAACGAGACGTTGTCATACTGTTATATTGACCTAGATGATTTCTTAGAAATCTGTTGAATGATAAAGAACTCCCTGCAACGTGGTGTTAATGAATTCCATATCGCAGCTTATCCTTTATCCTATCTGAATAGAGCTGACTCTTAGATACATGAATTTTTAGTTCGAAGAGACGCCGGTGGTAGCTCGAATAAAGCACAAAAAAGATGTTTTACCGTCACGACGTTAAGTCTCCTGTATACGGGCATCTCTGTCCTATATAAATTCTCAGAACTGTTCTCGGCCATGGCAGCATTTAGAAAATAGGTCAGTGCTGTCGTTTAAAGAAGATGAATCGATATTCTCTATCTTTGGAAGCGCGTATTTTGCAACGAACAGTTATAGACAGAAAACTACTTGTTGAATTTCATGCAACATCAAGTACCGATGTACATAGATTTCTAAAATAATATACGCGTTTTATTAAAATAATACTTAATGCTGTAATAATGATTTCATACCTATTATGAATATGTTACATAACTTAAAGTTAGAAATCGTAGCGACGTTTCAAAAGCGTGTTTATCAAAGTGTTGAAGCTTCATTTCATGTTTCATAAATAGAATTCTTTTCTTTTTTATGTCAGAAACAATCTTCGTACGTTACACGATACGTCCGACTCACCATTCTCATCCTCTTGCTTTCATAAATCTAATACGGTTGATGAAATAAAAAATAAAAAGTACTGGTACACAGGTAAGTACATAGATAGTTATACTCACTGAATTTACGTCGACGTCATTAATTTGCGTTTAAACTGCGTCTGAAGATGGCCAGGAAGCGTTAGCCTACCTTCTGAGCGAGTACGCGCACACACATCGTATGAAGGGTAAGGGTATTGTAATAAATCGTTGGCTTTAATGGATTTTAGTTAAGACCAAAGTAAAGACGACGTACACACTAGAGCACAGCGCGTACAGAATTTATCTCTAGTTGCACCGATGATGCATGCGAGCAACCCCCCACGAACAACCCTCTCGTAAACACGCCCGTAGAGCCCCACTATTGCGGGCACTTCGCATTACCCCGATGTATTTCGCTCACGGCACAACAATTCCACTTTATCTTCGAGCCAAGAGAGCGCCGAAATATCCTTCTGAATTTATTCACCGTGGATACTGACGAAAAATATAACTTTTAAACTTACGGGTTTCATTCATTCTAAACACCTATTTCATATACTTTATAGCATTTCTCGATGAATTTTAATCTCCGTTACTAGGTATGTTATAAGAATTCATTGTATACAATAAATGTCATGATTTGTATACATGAAATGTCATGTGAGAAAAAATGGATAATAATAATAATTTAATAAAATAGAATATAAATAATAAAAGAGATATGTAGCAATTATTGTAAGTACAAAGTATTAAGACTATATACACGTTATATTATGCAAAAATCTATTAATATTTATTAATATGATTAAATGACCCTTTCTCCAGATTCTCCAGATCCAGAAATATTTCAAAATGAACAGAGCACGTTTTCGAATTAGTAGACGAGAATACAGAAAATACATATTTATTACATCTTACCTAGCGAACAAGTTTATCTCTCGAAATATTACAAGCAATAAAACAGTGAGACATTAAATAAAGAAGCTTAGATAATTTTTTAAAAGAGATTATCTCTTCCTCTTGTTTATCTTCGAACGGATCACTTGAACTTACAACTTTTATATGGCAGATGGTATGCATTAAGAAACTTGACATGATCGATATAAACTTTAATTTCTGTATTAGGTTCTTGTATATTTTGGAATACCATTTCGTCATTCTTGACGTATCGACAATAAGGTATCGTACATATTTTAGTCCATCCAAAACCTTCTGCGATTATAGCTGTATATCTACGTAAAAGAACGTACATACAAAATACAAATACAATATTTCAAGTTCGAAATAATAATTTTAAGTTAAAAAATAGAAAAGGAACGAATATTCGAATTGAAAGAACAACTCGATCTTGTACTACTTTTGAAATGCTGGTATTTTAATATTATGAAAAATTGATGATTCTAAGAGAAATCACTATTGTTCGATGCTTTGAATGCTTTTGATGCTTAAATAATCGATATTACAGAGTCAGACTCACATGTTAGAACAGTCGATACGGAACAATCGATAACTACAATCTCGTGCGAGATACCAACTCTCTTCAACGAGCTTCTTGGCTATACCCATTCCACGATATTCTGGGTCAACCGCCACATAGTTGCACTCAAACACCTTGTGAACGCAATAACGATTCCAAACATCTGGCTTAAGAGATACATAAGAATAAAACTCTATCAGGTCGCGCACTAGACTCTCTTCCTCGCAACATCTCGCATATTCCTTAATTTTTTTTGGTTCCCACGGACATGAACAAATGTTTACAGCAGCACCGATTATGCAACGGAGTTGATTTTCTGCGATTATCGTCATGCCGTTTTTAAGGTTCTCTTGCAAGATCTTCAACATGAAAGCTGTTGGTGATATATTACTAAGACCGATATTTACAATACTTGGCTCCTCTTTAAAATAAGTCCTGCACATGAAATTTATTACATTGTCATAATCAACAGGCATTGCCAAGCGAGTAATATAAGTTGGCGGCTCCTGAAATAAAAATTATTATTTTCGAAGATTACGATTATAAATGAAGTTAAATTGAAGAAAATAGAATAGCTTATTTAAATTATTTTAACTTTATTCTTTCAAATATTACTCACGGGACAAATGCATATTGTATGCTTTTCCGAAGCATTAAAACGAGATTGCGAATATCGAAGTTTTTCGATACTCCGAAAAAGTTTGACGTCTTGAAAAGTTTTAGTATTGGCGATTAATCTTGAAAGCAACGATACCATGTTTCTCTATATTTCATCGTCGATCTGCCGTGAAAACCGTTCGCTTCGTGAAATAATACGTAAATAAAAGATAGGAATTGCTCGTGCGCACGTTGCTAAATATATTTATCGACTAAAATGCCGATAGATAGCATATATAAAACAAATAACGGAGCTATACGTGTGAATGTGGTTTACCGTTCGTCGACTGTAGCGATACTTCAACGATTTGTAGCCAAAATCGCATAGGTTAAACTTTTTAAGAAACTAATCTAAAGTATTTTGAAATAGATGAGATCTGCCATCTCTTGAAATTAAATTTTGTACATAATAAAAATATATATTATATATAATATTCATTCGAAATTAACGACATTCGAATAGGAAAAAACGATTGTTAATAACATAAAATGAGTATTAGTACAAGCGATACGATACCGCGAAACACTAAAATTTTTGCTATTTCTGTTTCTATTCTTTCAACGATGTATATGTAGTTCTTGCGAGTATCCGTGAGACAATAAACTTTCATACGAAAGTGATCGAGACCTCAACATCGAACCCTCGTCCTCGTGAAATCGTACGAACACTTCTTAACTGTTTTATTCTCAGATAAAACGAATAAAAAGAAAAAAAAGGTAGAGAAAAACGGCGCAAGGAATGCTCACCTCCTCCCTCTCATTCTCCTCCTCCTCCTCCTTCACCCTGGCTTACTCGGAGAAAGATTAACGTAAGATAAATTGCATTTCTTTCGGAAATCGAAGGATTCGTTTGAAACGACGTGATCGAAAAGATTCCAACGTGTTTCTAGTTTGTTCTTTTTCTAGAACTGATACAGTCGTTTTGCGGTAATTTTTTTTACTTGTATCGCACTTCTTGCTCAATAATCTCAATAAAAATAAATAGTTTTTTACAAACGTCATTACAAATGTCATTAGATATTAAAGAAAATGGTAACACGATCTATTCCGAACTAAGATCAATTATTTTTTATCGAAAATAACTCAATTTTTAATACTTTCTAAAAATTGACACGTTAAAGCATATTTTTTTTTTGAAAACGAATTTAGCAAAAACATTAACCATGAAAGTAAAAGAACATTAGCAGGCTCATCTTTATCATATTTTTATCCAACGCTTGAAGATTAAGGTGTAAAACCACACTTGCTTACCCGTTGTCGTCGTGGAACGTGCACAAGCGTTCTCTCAGTATTTGCAAAGGCGGACGATAATTCAGGTACGGCTCTATTCATTCATAGCCGTTGTGCCAAGTGATATGGCTGGCAGCAGTCTGCAGACTGGCGCACCTGATTTATGTATTCCAAACGCGTTCCACAACCTACGATGCACACTCATCCATGCACACAAACAAACACACACGCGTATACATAAACACGTGGACCTACTCATAACTGTGCATGCATACACATAGATTGGGAAAAGGAGGAGGAAAGGGAGGAGTGTGTTTGGGGTTGCTGCGGCTTATTGTTGATGAATGCACGGAACCGGAGCTCACTGAACCACGAAGGGAATGGTACCTCAACTATTCTCACCCTAGTCAAAATACAGGAGGATGCGAATGTATCCGTGTGCGCGCTCGCGCGTTACCTGCCTGAAAAGCTGCCTTCTCCTCCTTCAACCCCTCGTTTCTCGTCCAAGCGAGCGATGCATCAATTATCACCTTTTATTCACGTCCCAGCTAACCGCGACGAAAAATCACAATTTATTGCGGCAACAATGGCGAACATTATTAATATCCATTAATCAACGTAACCATCGTCGGCAAATCACGTTGTTCACCGTGGGAAACCTAGTCGGGGGTTGCTCCGTGGTCGTTATCAAGGAACAGGACAATGCGTCAAGATGAACCTGCAATCCGATCGAGGTATTGTCCCCTTGGGAATGTATCGATTATCGATACGACTCTGCTGTGCTCTTGATTTTATTTTACACCTGCAACGTAACCCCTTAGAAATCGATACGTCAAAGCAAATTTGTCAAAAGGAAGAGACATGGTTATAATATCTTTCTAATCTTTATATGTGCAATACATGTATCGTCTACAAATATTCTAATCGTTTACAGTATACGTTAATGCTATAAAATACATTTTTTGTAAATTATCGTTATCAAACGAAAAGAATTAGAACACATATTTTGAAGATTTATCGTTTCATTAATCAAGATGTAAATGTTATCTAGCAACGTGTAATAAATAAATATAAATCTCTTTAATAAACAATAATACTTGAGTCTACGATCTTTAATCATGTATACAACAATAATAGAATACACCTTATTAAAATGCATCCATGTCTATCAGTGAGTACTTTTAATCCTTAGCAAGTCCTACTTTTTTAACGAATTCGTCAAGATTATGAAAGAAGCCATCGTAGCCTTGCGCAGCAACATGACCTTGGGTTTCTTCATTGACCCGAGACTTCTTCGATTTTCCTTCTTTTTTGGCTTCAGCCAAGTCGAACGCTGAATCGTGACTTAAGCCCTTCTTGTAGGAACGTTCGAGAGAATCGTGCTTCTCGCCGTATCTTCCGTGTTTCTTGAACTGTCCACCTTGATGATCGTTGTCGTAAAAATTGGCATCTTTTTTGTATTCGTCTTTATGATAAACATTATGGAAGCCAGCAGCGTTGTGACCTTTATTGCGATTACCTTCAATCTCATAGCTTCCACCTTTTTCGTTAAATGCTTGATCCTTTCGACCACTAAAATTGTTTTTGATGACGGTATGTGCTTTCTTTTTGCCAGCCGCTTCGGCATAATCTTTCTTCTGTTTCTCTTTTTCTTTCTCACCCTTTAAGCTCTTTTCAAATTTAACCGTTTTCTTACCACCCTTCTCATTCCTTACTCCTTGATTCGAAAATATGTACTTAATAGCCTTCGAATCGGTAGCCATTACTTGTGGTTCAGCAAGAACAAGTTCCATGTGATCAACGCCAGGTGGTATAACACCTTTGTAATTAGGTGGTAACATTTCTGCGTCTGGTTCCAAAATTAAAGGTTTTTTTGCATTTTTTCTTTGGATTGGCTCATCATCGAAATTTTCCAGACCTCTGTCCACACCAACAAATTTAACTGGTGACAAATCTTTGATGATATAATCGGTAGAAAAATCTTCAAGATCAGATTGTGTTTGGTTATTTTTATTCACAGGATATGTTGAAACGCGAACAATGGCGACACAGAGAACGTACCAGTACAACCCCCACACGTTTTTCATCCTCCTTTCTCTATGTCTACACCTGACGTGTCTAGTTTATCGTGTTTGTGATAAAACAGAAGGTTTTACTTCTTTTTCTTTCTCTTTCTCGAGCGCTCGCGATTAGGAAAAACGCAACGTCAACGTGACTAGGTATTTTTTTCTTTCTCTCTCTCTCTCTCTCTCTCTCTCTCTCTCTCTTTATCTCTCTCTATCTTTCTCTCCCTCTCTCTCTTTCTATCTTTCTGTACGGTTTTCTTTCTTCTTTTTCTTATATCGCGTTGAGTCTACTCGCGGCGTTTCGATTCTTGCGTTGAAATAAACTGTAATCACTGTTCCATGTGGCGAGCTCTTTTATATCTCCTGACCGATCGCCGGAACGCCCGCGCTCGATTGGCTCTTGCCCAGAACTGGTGGAGTACATCTGAAAGGACGGTACTTCTCAAGACTAGTGATGCTGCGGACAAACTTCGTTTCCACCGATTTTGCGCGATCTCACCGAGATGTCTCTTATAGAAATCATAAGCTGGCACGTTTTTCTCAAGGTCGTCCCACTTTGCTCGATCCGTTGAAAGTCGAACAGTTTCGTTCGACTATTCTCGAATAACTACTCTCGAAAACGAGAAGCTCATACGGGCTTCGTTGTATCCATTTGAGCTTTTAATCCAATTCAGCCTTGACACGTTATTTTTATTATTTTGTTTTCTTGTTCGAAGAAAAACGTGACACATTTTCTATAAACGTATATCGATCTATACGTAGCATCAACGAAACATGAATAATATTAGAATGCTGAATTATAAAAATTCGCGAGAAAATATCATTGATCATAAGCCCAAGATGTTTCATAGAACACTCTCTCGTTCGTAGAAAATGATCCTCAATCGACGCAAGAACGTGAACGAATGTTGCGTATATGTCCAATATTATCATACCACCACATTGAATCTAGCGTGACTAAAAAGTAACGTAAATATCTTTTCTCTAAATAACTTAGATATACTAATGGCAATGGTAAGCCATGTTTTAATCCAGCCGAAATTTTAACATCCTGCCGAAACTATGTTACGCAAATCTGACCGATTTATAGGAACAATCACAGCAGGATAATTGGAGTGTCAATAACACTTTGTACTTGAATTTGCTTTGCTGACCATGAGATAGTTACATAGAAAGGAGCGAGAATGTTTACCTTGATTGAAGGACTTTTGTTACCAACGCGTATATAAAAGCTAAACCAGTTACTAGCATAAGTGCCAGAGTAAGCGAGTCCACCTTCGACTGAACCTGCCAATTTTCGATTTTGTTCTGCATTCATTATGATTGCGATCATGACTATCCTTGTATTGATCTCGATCGGATTCAACGATGGATCATCAACGAAAATGGAAAAGATGACAATCTCGAAAACGAGTATGGCCGACCTTGTGTCTTCTGCTACGGGTTACACGTACGAGCAAGGACAAGACTATCCTGTGACCTATGTACATTACAAGTACAATTATGGGAACGGACATTACTACGATACGCCATTGCATTATGGTAGTAGTGTGGGTACTGCAGCACCTGTTGCTGTATCGGTTCCTCAAACGGCGGGTTTCTACGAAAAGCCTGTAATCTCTTATGCTTACGCAGGACAGAAGCCGAGTCTCTACGTGCAACAGCAATTGCCTTACATAAAGTTGGGTAATGATCACGTGACAGGACAAGGTGTCTACGTTGTCTCAGGGAAACCTTTGGCATCTTATCACGTGCCTGTGAGTAATGAAAAAGTAGAAGTAGAAGATGGTAATCAAGATCATACCGACGAGAAGAGTAAGGAAGAACATGATGATGAAAAGGAGGAATATAACAATGAACACAAAGATGATGGTCATGAAGATGATGACGATGAGGGCGATGATAATGACGACAGTGGATATAACGATACTCATGAAACTCATTACTCCTCGTTTCCATCAAAAGGATTCAAGCATATTTATCTAGAGCATCCTCAAAAAAATACTCTAAAATTATATAATAAAGATCAAGGTGATTTTGATAGTTCTCAAGCAGACGCTGCATCTTTCCTTAAAACTGAATCAGATAAACAATACTCCGACGAAAAGCATTCGTCTTACGGTGAAAAGGGTGATAGTGATCATAATAGCTATGACGAGTTTGACAAAGGACAGAAAAAACTTTATGATACGGCCGAGAATGCTGGTTTGTATTTTGCTTCTATAAGACAAAACAATATTCTTATACAAAATTATAGATAAAACTTCTACTTTGCAGTACATGGCTTACTTCTATGTACTTTGTTTTTCTAGGCCACTATAATCTAGAGGGTGGTCACAAAAAGGAACATACCGATACATCCAATACTTATGGTCAACACGATGACTTGGAGAAGGGTGAAGAAGGTGCCAAGCATGAACACAGTTCATATCATAAAAAAGGAGGAAAGACTAATGGTTTCCACAAAGTCTATCATAAAGACGAATATAAAAAGAACACGGAATTTTATGATGAAAGCCACAAAGACGGGGAGGTCAGTAAACACTTTGCCTTCGACCAGCATCATAATGCAAAAGAGGGTGATTTTAAAAAAGGTTCTAATCACGATTCTGGCTTCGATCATTGGGATAAGATGAAGAAAGATGATTTCTATAAGGGTCACGACATTAGTCACAATCAAGGACACCATTCCAAAAAGGGCGAAGATTCTTATCATAAAGATTACTCTGATTATTTGAAAGAAGATAAAAAAGAAGTAGGAAAGAAACATGGTTTTTCTAAAGCTCACAATGATCATTGATAAATAATGTAAATATTTATTTGATATATCTACTTTGCTATTATTATTCTACGACATGTATTTGGAATAATATAAGAAATAATTTAATGTAACGTTTGATTTCATAAATTTCTTTCATATTGTATAATTTGCGCTAAATTACGCCACAAAAATATATCCATTTGTGTGAGTCTGTCCCGCATACTCAAAAAAAAACATAATCCAAACGTGATAGAATGTATTCGAATGTACAATGTATTATACGTGACTAACAAATAGATCACCATAGAGCATTGTCAATCATAGCTCACATTTTTGTAATGCCTTGTCGATACTTATAACACGTGAAATTCGTAGTATTGCCAGACTAACCCTCTTTCAAGGTATTCATCGATCAATTAGCGTAGCACCGAAGTGAGTAACTGTCAAGTAAGACAGTGATGTAATACCGGCTGTTGTGCATTCCCGTGGTATTCTACTTTCTAAATTAGAATAGTTCGTGCTCCGGATTAAAAACAAAACAGTAAAGCATATACCGATCGAAGTTAATTTTTTGAGATAATGTCGCGTTACGGTCAATAAATCGAGCTCTACCATCGAAATAACGGATATGCGATTTATTTTCGAAATCTAAAAGGAAATATGGTCTGATAAAACAATCTATATAATTTTACGTATCGTCTTTGTTACTGATTATTATAAATGACGTATCCTATAAAAGAGTCGTTAGATCATATATATGTAATCAGAGACACGTCATTCGAACTCTCGAAGTTCTATCTTTGGAAGTATATAAAATAACATAAAATTATGTTAACAATTATGAAAATGGACGTTTGTTATGTCGTGAGTGTAATATGTTTGCTGGTATGCGAAGGAATCGAGGTGAAGGAACCCGAAAAAATTAAAAATAATTTGAACAAATCAGTAGTGGAAGATATGGAAACGTCAAGCAACGAATACGCATTTAATAGAAGAGGATATGAGTTTAAACGATACGACACAATTGACGAGCGTGGAACAGATGAATTTGAGCCTTTTATTAAAGGCGATGGATTTGGAAATTCCAATTTAAATGTGGCTAACTCGATTTACGGATTCAATTATCCAAACGAGTATAAAATTAGAAATATCGACAAAGGTATTCATTAGAATCTCTTTTTAATAAATATCTTGTAATCGTTGCAGTTATTTAACGACTATAATAAAATTGGACGATATCATTTTAATCATAGTAATCACTATGGATTATACGTATATTTGCATCAGGTATCCTTGGCGTGGAATCGAGTTTACGACGTTTAGGTGGACAGGATAGTAGCCTTGGCAACATCGAAGAATTCGATTACGATGGAAGCGATGGATTTCGCATTAAAGGAAGCCTCACTCGCTCTCAATATTATGGTTTACCAAGACATGCAGAAAATTATAAACTTTCGAGAAGCAAACTGGGTCTTGGTGGTACGAATATCAGACTGCATTCTAATTTAGATACTGACAATTTAAGGAAATCGATAGGAACACAAAATATTCCGTATAATATTTTGGAAAATGATTTTCTCACCGATAACATCGTTATACCGAGATTGAATTTAGAAAATGAATTTAAGAACGAAATAGTTGAAGACAGATATAATTTTGCTATTGGCGATATTTCAAGATACCAAGACGAAGAAAAGACTGAGACCGTCGAGAAGCTCGGCAATAGATACGAAGCAACCGAAGATTTTGATAAAGACGAAAAGGAAGCTATCGAAAAATCTCATCTTTTTGGATATCAACAAGACATTGCTGAAACTGAAAAGGACGAGGAGGAAGAAGATTTGAAATACGACAAAAATGAATCTGCTGCAAAGGGACTGTCGAGCGAAAGTCATGGAAAAAACGAGAGTCATAAAAAAGGTCACAAAACGTCGGGGTTTCATAACGTTTACCACAAGGACGAATACAAAAAGGACACGTCCTTTTATGACAACGAGCATGTCGACGAACACGAAGAGAGTTATAGCTCGGAGAACAGCGAACACGAAGAAGCGGAAGGTGAACAAAAGAACATCAAAAAGTTGGATGCAGGTTACCACGAGAACGAACACGCACAAAAGGAAATATTTCTCAATGGTCATCAATACGGTACTGCTCAAGGACACGATAGGGAAGCTAGCGGAAAAGAGCATTATATCGAGAATGGTGCATTTTTAAAGAAAAATGAACATAGTACGTCAAAAGTGAAAGGTAATTCATTGTATTTAAACAAGCACTATTAAATTATTGTTAAAGATCTATCACTTCTTTCTATTTGACGTTATTTATCAATTATTTCGTATAAAATCTATTGTTGTATAAGCTATTACTAATTTGCAGAATTACTATAGTTATTATTTCTATATTAGTCAACAATTCTAACAATTTCTATAAAGTTATTTTTTGATAATTTGTAATCCAATGCAAATTTATGATCCAATATGTAAAGTAAGATATTTTTAAATATTATAAAATTAAATCGATTTTAAGTAGTTTTATTTCTTATTTCAATGATCATTGATTAACTTTTTCTTTGAATGTATATAAAAACTGAAACAAATAGGGTGAAAGTAACGATATTTACCAATTTAATGATTGCATCAAAATCGCTCGTATTTGTACGGCAATATTACTTAATACTCAAGGAAGGGATAAATGACTATATAAAATTATTTTTATTTCGAAATGAAAGTTTGAAGAGTGATCTCATTTTTTTCTGTTTATAATAACAAAATAGAACGCGTGACCATAATCAAATATTCGAAAACGCTGTTACTGCAAAAATGAACAGGAAAAGTTATATGAGTTCTTTAATAAAGAATGATCTTTGAAATTTCTATATGCTGTATATCTCAATCGTTACTCGTAGATTTGATTTTGATGTTCTACCTATGAACGTAGGAAAATATTTATTTTGATAATTTGTAATTATACAAATAAAGTACAGCTAGAAACAAACATAATCCAACAAGGAACAATAATTGTGATTGCTACGACTTAATGTCCATCTTTAAAACCCCATTTCTTGTGATCTTCGTGATCACCTTTTTTACCATGCTTAGAATGATGTTCATAATGTTCTTCGTGTCCACCTTCACCCTTGTGACCCTTTTCATCGTGATGATGATGTCCCTTCTCGTAATGACCTTTTTTCCCATATTTATCCTCATGATGACCGGAATCGTGATGACCCTTCTTGAAGTGACCGCCCTTTTTGTGCTCATGCTCGTGATGATGACCACCGTGATCCTCGTGGTGACCAGAGTCATGATGTTCGTCGAAGAATTCTTTATCTTTTTTAAATTCATCTAATTTATGAACTCCGTGATGCCCCTTGGTACTATGGCCCTTACCGTAGTGGCCTTTCTCATGAAATTTATGGCCCTTTTCGCCCTTTTCACCTTTATGATGCTCGGCGTAGTAACCATCATCGTGGTGATGATGCTTCTTGTGTCCTTCATCCTCGTGATAGTGTCCCGAATGTCCTTCTTTGTCATGGTATCCCTTATCACCCTTTTCGTGATGATGTTCACCCTTATATCCTTTGTCGCCCTTCTCACCGTGTTTGCTATAATGATCGGAAAAATGCTCTTCGCCACCACCCTTTTCTTCATGATGACCAGACGCAGCTACTTCCAAGTCCGACAGATCTATCGTAACTTTTCGGCTTTCAACCAGAATTGAATGAGCGATCGAAATCGCTACGATAGAAATCACCAAAGCAAAACACCTCATCGTATCGACTGAATATTTGCTATACTTGTCAGCACCCACCTTTCGCTTCAACGCTGCGGTCGGTGTGATAAAGCCAAGCGCTACTCTCTTATTATATACAGAACGGAGAATAATCGGCGATATTAGGGAAGCAATACCTCCTTTTCTTGGCTGATTAGTTCGTTGCGAAAGTTATGTCTTTTTAACCTGTTTAAATCGTAATATCGACTTCAAACAGTTCGTTGATCATGAACGTTATGTAATCTCGATCGAAATCGTCGCTACGCTTGCACAAATGTGACGCCGACGTCTTTTAATCAAAGATTTTCTCTTCTCGATCGATCTCGAACTTCCACCACTACTTTCTTCCTCATCCGAGATGACTTAGCACATTTCGTGTAAATATTAAAATGTATTAATATTGAAATTCAATCTACCTGAGCACCAATCGTTAAACTTTTGACAAAAAGATACTTATCTAAGTACAAAATTGTGTGCAATAAATAATATTTTAATTGCTAACAAAAATAAGATCTTTTATGATAAAAATACGGTGAAAATCTAAGATAAAACGAGATAAAAAGTTTATAAAAAAGCCATTGTACAATCGAAGTATTATAGATAAAAACAACTTAATTATAACTTATTTCAGATACATATTATTCGCAGGAGTTATAGGCGTACAAAAAAAAAGGAATACTAAATTTACTGAATATATAATTCCGATTGAAAGGCTGTGCTTTCTTTAGAAAATGCATTTTTTCTATTGTATTTTTAAAAATACTTACCATTAAAATATAAAGTACAAACCTTTGGTGTACTTATGTGATAAAGAACAGTGCAACAATACCATAAGAAATGAAAGTTATGATTTAAACTTATATCTTATTTCTTTAATAACTTCAATGGTTTCCTTATATTTACATTTCAAACTTGATTTTGATCAAACAAAATAAAGAAGTATTCTACGAAAAGCTTCGAAATTACTTACGTTAGAAAGCACGTTCGCTGATGGCGCTAGATGATAGAAAGAAGATTTACGAAACGCGAAACTCGCTTTGTGGACAAGTCGATGAGAAGGAACGAAAGTGATTACGTACGAATCCAGGAGCGGAGCAACAAGTATATAAGCTTTGGTGTAGTGAAGCTTGGTCAGTCGATCGTACTCGTTGGTCCGTCAAAGTACCAACAATGGCTTGCTACGTGTCTCGGATATGTCTGGCTTTCTTTCTCCTCTATGCGATTGTCGATTTCTCATCGGCGAAGAATGCAAAAGACGAACGAGATCTAGAAGTAGCTGCTAGCCATCACCACGGCGGTGGTGGCGGTGGCGGTGGTGGTGGCGGCGGCGGCGGCGGCGGTGGCGGAGGTCATCACGAATCTGGTGGTGGCCATGAGCATCATGGTCATCATCACGAAGAACACGGAGAGAAAGGAGACAAGGGTTACAAGGGTTCTCACCATCACGAGAAAGGCGATCATGGCCATTATGGTAAAGAACATCACGAGGGACATCATGGCGAACATGGTGGACATAAGAAGGGACATCACGAAGAGGACGAACATCACGGCCATCATCACGAGCATGAGCATGGCCACAAGGGCTCCAAATTTGGTCATTCGAAGGGTCACAAAAAAGGAGAAAAAACTCATGGGTATCATCACAAAGCTCATAAAGATGAATATCACAAGGAACATAAGTTCTACGATGATTATCACAAAGGCGGACATCATGAGAAACATGGATCCCATCACGGACATCACGGAAGCAAAGAGGGACATCATAAAAAGGGTGGACATCACCACTCCGGTCATCACGAGGATCATCATGGAAAGAAGGGCCACCACGATAAAGGACACTTTGATGAGGATCACAAGGGACATCATGGAAAGCATGGCCATGAGGAACACTATCATCATCACGAAGACTATGGAAAGAAAGGCGAACATCACGGAGGGAAATCTCACGGATTCTCGAGCGGTGGTGGTCACGGAGGTGGTGGCGGCGGCGGCGGCGGAGGTGGTGGTCACGGCGGCGGAGGTGGTGGTCATGGCGGCGGAGGTGGTGGTCACGGCGGCTACCATCGCTAATCATTATCGCAACAAGTTCATCCTATTGTAATTCGAACGTTGTTGCATCGTTAATATTTGTTCTCTCGTTGATTATTTTTAAACTCTTTTAATCCCTAATCGATCTGAATTGTTAATTTTAATAATTAAAATATATAAGAATTACAAATCATATCGCATATCTTTTTCTTTACGAATTTCCGATCCAATTTTATATACACTCCTATGATCCTTAATTTCAGCATAAATCTTGGAGATAATAATTATTATTTTATTTAAATAAAACAACCGATTGATTAAATTATCAATCTACTTATGAGCTTTATATTTACAGAACTATATTTATGTTCACGTCAGAAATTACATGAGGACTTTAATTTATTATTCTTTTGCTTTCAATTCTTTTCTAAATATTGTTACGAACATTCTCTGTGTTTAAATTAAATATTATATCAAATATTAAATTCTTTATAATATAAGTTGATTTTCAAAATTGAAGAATAATATCTTAATATTATGTCAATCGTAGCAAACAATTAAAATTATTAGCGTAATCAAATTTTTTTTTAATGACCCTTTTCTATTAAACCGTATAATATATTATTACAATATTGTTCTCCATTGTGGATAAATAATCTCCTATAACCATTATAATTATAACAATATAAAATATTTATTTTTAATGTGACTAATGAGGATAATCGTCATTAGCACAGTGTCACGATACACATATCGAATGGCGAATCCAGTTTAATATTCTCCAGCACGTATGATAATAAATCAGCTAATACCAAAAACTAATTATGCGAAAGCACGCACAACAAATTATGTTACGGTAACGGTATGTGAAATGGTTTAACGTAGTAATTTTGAAGAATCAATATAAATTTGTTTGATCTATTTCCATAATATCACTTCAATATTAAAACAGAAATTGAAATAATCGACAAAATATTTGTAATTGTTTCGGTGACTATAAATTTTACTCATATAAATATTGATTATAACAAATAATAATAGTAATATTAGAATATATATAATGGTAGAAATATTATTTAAACTGAATTCTCTTATTTAACCATTGATATTAATAATTGTTATAAAAAAAAGTCATAAAATATTGACTATATAATTTTTTTCAAAAGTTGACCAACTGGTTACGTATAAAGTTTCTTTAACAAAACTCAGTGAGACCGTTTCGTTTCCCGATCATGAGAGCAGAAAACAACGTTACAAATGTATCAAACCGAAAAAAGGACGATCTCTATATAGCGCAACGAAGAGAGAAACCGAAGCTATTCGCTCCCACCACAGGAACCTAGCTGAAAACGCCACCACCGCTGTTGTGGTTTACCCACCTCCATCTGCCAATACATAGCGCTGGACTGGGTACGAAACGTATAAATTAATCGGCCTGGTATCGAGATCCCATCCCGTCACCTGCATCAGCTGGATGCATTTGAATTGGCAGTGGGTTACCTTACCAAATATCAACCATACTGCTAAACAAACAACATGATCGGTTTACGGGGTGCTCTGATAACAGTGGCCCTTTTTGTCACACTGGCCCTGGCTAGAGATATTAGTGGCTTGAAGGATTTAGAAACAGCTGCCAGCCACCATCATTTTGAGAAAGGTGGTGGGGACGAGCATCACTCCGGTCATCATAACGAACATGGTGAAAAAGGAGATAAAGGCTACAAAAGTTATCATCATCATGATAAGGGAGAGAAAGGACATCATGATAAAGAGGGACATTCGGGACACTATCACGAAGACGAAGGACACAAGAAGCATCATCATCACGATGATGGTTATTACGGAGAACATCACAAAGGAGAAAAAGGCGAAAAGGGCCACAGCTTCCACGAGAAAGGACATTATGGTAAGGGACACAGTACCAAAGGGCATCATGAGGTAAAAAAGTTTGACGAATTTAAGAAGGATAAGGAATTCCACGATGAGCATCACGACTCCGGTCATCACGAAGATCACGGTGGTCATCATCACGAGCACGGTCACAAAAAAGGTGGTCACTTTAAGAAGGGACATCATGATCATGGCCATCATGAAGATCATTACGGTAAAAAGGGCCATCATGAGAAGGGACATCACCATCACGATCATAAAGGTCACAAAGACAGCGGTGGACACGATGAACATTACCATCACGATTCTCATTATGGTAAAAAGGGTGGTCACGAAGATCACAAAGAATGGGGATACAAACACGGCCATTAAGAAACTCATCTAATTAGGAGATACCACCAGCTGTTCTTTTACTCGATTTGTTGTTCTCCTGAACTTTCCGATCACAATTTTCCTAACCCCCGTACGATTTCGGAACGGAATTCAAATGATATTTTATATTTATAAATTGTTGATTGTTAATTTTGTTAATTAATAAGTTGGAATTGTTCGTTAAAAATAAATTGTTTTTGTTAGAAATAAAATGACCGTCCCTAAAATGTTGTTTATCGATTTTTTGCTTGTTTTAATAACAAAGAAAGAGCTACGATTAAAATTTCAGTTACAGTCGGTTAGTGACATGAAATTCCTTTCGGACTATCTCTGTTATATAAGATAGTAAAAAGATTATTCTAGAGATATAAGCTTTTTCTTCGCGCTTAAAGATAAACACTTTCACTTTATTCATTCGCGTAGAAAAGCCTTTGATCTCCATTGAAATAAAAACCGTTCACAGATCCTGCGTTTTAGGATCTCCTTTCATATTTTATTTTATACCGCATATTATCACACTTTTACCATATTTTATTCAAGAAAAACATTAATAAGGTTTTCATATACGTTTAAATATGTATCAATAATCATAAGAATGCATGAACACGTTTAAATATTACGCGTAAACAGTCGGTATCATTAGCATTATATTATTATCAAAAAACCGTGTAAGAATGGAAAGCTTTCATTGTCATTAAAATAATTCCAAAGTTATATCGCTTTTTAAATTGCGATATTGAAATTAGATTTAAATTTAATTAAATTTAAACTGAATTAAATTTAACTGAAATATTCTAAGAAAGTTTTTTCTTAAACTACATTGAATAATACAATATTCTATAAAAAAAAAAAAAAAAATGAAAAAGATAAAGAAAGAAAATATCGAAATCAATATAATAACCGTTTAATTACGGAGTCGAACATTGTTCTTATCATTTGAATACGTACGGATGATTTTAGAAATTGTCATAGTATTAACGAATATAGTATACTTGTATACGTATTGTTTGTATATCTGCGAGAGCTTCCGATCTTGCCAGAGGCATTGTTTGTTAGAGGTAGCGCATTCGTGCGATCTAGTGCAGCCTACTTGATGTTCCCAGCTATTCATTTTAACGATGACGAAAGAGCGGGTATCCGCCATTGTTTCGATCTGCGTCGCACGTACGCGTTGCCGGATTAATTAATGTAATTGGAGTGGTCCTAGTACAAAGGAAAAGAAGCAAAAGGAGAAAGAGAAGCAGTATACTAAATGCATACGTGATACGTGATATGAGAGAAATGTTAACCGTGTATCTACCATTACTGTGTACACACACATATACACACACACACAACGCATACCAAATCAGTTTTATCTTTAACTTATGTAAGGTAAATACAGTAGAATAGATGAACATAATTTAAAACAAGTAAGCTTGATTGTTTATCTATATCTCTTTATAAAAAGATTCTTTATTTTAACAAGATAAAAATAAAATGTACATAGTTAACAGTTTCTCAGTTATCGTACTTATAAATATCGTACATAAAAAAATATAGTTTGAAATGTGTTTCTTTATCTCTCACAACAGATCAAATCGACTTTTTCCAATTAATTTTGTTAAGAATAGTTCTATAAAAATAAACTGCAATATTTAGACCAATTATGTATTATTGACGTACAAGATAGTTAATCGAATGAAATGACGTACACGTTTAACTAAAAATCGTTAAACCCTTTTCAATGCTATGATTTTCGAATGAAATTTCTCTGAGAGAGAATAATAGCTATTAATTAACAATGCAAATAGCAGTAAGTTACTAGTCAGAAGCAGCAAAGCCAGCAAGTATCCCCTTCGTTCTTGTCTAGCACTCTAGTGGTGGATGTCCTGCCGCTTCCCACCAACTTTGACCTACTATTTGACTCGTTTCGAGTCAGTTACGTTCTCTCGCTTTCACATCTCTAACTGATCGCCTTTCTTGAACATTGGAACAAATTGGATTCGCTTGAAGAATCATGATTAGAAATTCACAAAAAATGTAGACAATAATCTCTATCATTTTATCGAAATAATACAGATTATTGACACATTTATGTACTTGTATTATCAATTCGAAAAAATCAGATTAATTTACTGTTACTTCTTATAGCGTAATCTAATGTGATCAATTTTTTATCAGGGCATAAAGTCTCTACTAGAGATTAATCTTAAAGAATGTAAATTCGATAATGGAATATGAGAATGGAGATATAAACCGATAGAATAAAATGGAAAAAGTAGCACAGAAAAATAAAGATTTCAAATTGCTTATCTTCTCTACGAGTGCTGTAACGAATCAAGTATGAATTCTCATCTTAATGATAAGCGGATAACGTTCAGTAAGAGTTATAAGAGTATATAGAATGTTCAATTTATTCCAATCTTATAAATTTATTACTGTTTTTACAAAATGCAGAATACAGACTTATTTACTAATTATTAATTAATTAGCAGTTTCATGGAATACAAAATACAGAATTATTAATTAGTTACTGGTTTCATAGAATAGAGAATGCAGACTTATTAATTATATGTTTCACAGAATGGAAGATATAAATTTAAGAGATAATCACAAAATTATTAACTAATTAGTGATTGGGTTTATAGAATGACAAATACTGACTAATTTTCCAAATTTTTCTAATTATCCCTTTCTGACTTCCCTTTTTTCTGACGCATTTAACTCATCACATAAGAAACTTGCCAACATAAAAAATCTGTTTTTTCTCTTTCTATTATATAAAAATGCTAACACCTATAATTCTAATTGGTTTAATATTTAATAAGGAATTTATTGTGTTACGAAACGAAGTCTAACTGACGTACAATTAAAAGAATTTAATTGAACGCATTTTTATAAGCAGAGGTATTGGAAATCTAAACTGTTTATGTTTCCAAAGATGTTGAATAAACGTATTGATGACCTAAATTTCGAAGAATCATAAGATTTCGAAAATGATGCGATAAAATAGTAATCTTTTGATAAATATTAAAAATGTTATCGGTTAACTTTACGTTTTAAGTGGATCTTTCCGTTATACATTACTAATCTCAACGAGGAAAATATTACACGTGAGAAAAGGAAAAAAATAATTATACGCAGAATGTAATAGTATTGTTCTTAGGAAAATTGATTAATATATATACATGTTGGTCATAGCTTCGTGATAAAATTTCATGCCACAATATACTTGAAGAAAAAAAAGGAAAGAGAAAGAAAGAGAGAGAGAGAGAGAGAGAGAGAGAGAAAGAAAGAAATAATAAGACGATATAACTTACTTAGTCACATAACTTGATGAAAATCCTACGAATTCTCGAAGTTCATTGTTGTTGACCTCTCGCCACTAAAAGAGAAATCGGCTAGACGGGTTAGTTGATGCCAGACAATAGCAACATACCGAGACCACCACCCTAAGCTTGTCTTATATAAGCAGAAGAACCTTTGATAAAATTTTCACGAGATGGCAGCAACCTTACGAATAATAAACGCGTCCGCGTACTAGAGTCATGTAATGAAAATTGCATCGTGAAGCCGCATAAGGCGAGCTCTTTTGATGGTTGTAAGCTCGCGGATTAAATACTATGGCCAAGCTTAACTTGTTTATATGCTGCTCTTTCTTGACTATCTTAAAATGTGTGATATACGCTTAAGGTATATCTTTAATATTCTATAATCTGGATAGTAAAAGTTTTTCTTTTTGATTTTTATTTTTTTGCAATATAAAATTGAAGAGCAATAATTTGAGCGTATTAATTTTTAATTTAATATATAAATTAAATACATACAAATAATATATGTATATATATTTAAAAAAATATATACATATATAATAAAAATAATAATAATAATAACAATAATAATCATTTTTATTTTACGTGTGGAATAAAGTTTTGCTATATCCAACAAATATTTTTACTTCTACTTTAAAGAATAATATAACCGCGCAAGCAAATTTAATAGATACTTTACTTCATTTTTCTAATATAGATGTATGGGATTACCAATTGATAAAGTATTAACGAATGATGTGTAAAACGTTCGTTCATCAAAATTATGAGGAAGGGTAGCTATGTAACGTCACGTTTCGCTTTAGTTGCTACGCCTAGTTAATAGGTTGAACCTCTTTCTCTCTCGCTCTCTCTCTCTCTCTCTCTCTCTCTCTCTCTCTCTCTTTCGCGTTATTAGCGCCAACATTTCCGATGCAGAAGGCGCCAGAGATTCGAATTAACGCGAACACGTGTTTTCGACGGGTTACACCGGCTGCCTGTTCGTTCACATATCGACATAATGTGTGTGCATACTCAACGCGAATAACGAATAAAGCATTCACGAATATGAAAATATAAGAGACAAGAGAGAGACAAAATATATCAGAATCATGCAAACATTTATATCGTAGCAGACATGTCAATTTAGCAAAAAGCGAGTATCCTGCTATGTGGGTCAAAAAAGAAATAGAAAAAAGATAAAGAGGATGGGGAATACGTGAGAAAGCTTTTTGTTGGTCATTTTCTGCAGCAAAATTCCAAATTTTAATCCAGCGAACCAAACACGAAAAATGTCGCCCTATAATGATAGGTATAGTATGTAGGTCATCGAATTGGTATAATTACCTGAACGAATCGATAAAAATGTTTAATTAAAAAATGTTAATATCTTTCGACAGCACTGTCTCGGATTAATATTTTCGGATGTCTCGTTCAGTGATCTATAACAATTTTCAGATTGTTCTCAGTAGAAAGTTCTCTTTTTTGTTGAAATGAATTCCTATAAAAAGATTATTAATTATCATAAGCATATCTTGTTTCTTTGATACAAATGATTGCAAAGCAGAACAAAAAAATTAATTGACTGGTTCAATACTTTAAACTAAACGATAAAACGTGTAAATATATATATATATATATTTATAATAAAAATTAATGTATTCATAGACGTATATATATTGCATTTTGAAAATGTATGGATGTTTTATAAGCATTTGTGAAATTTCATTTTCAGAAGGAAGAAAATAAACGGAAAGAAAATCTCGATTGTGCAGTTTTCATTCAACACAATCTTTTTATTGCGATATGAGTCCTTCAAAAAAAGAGGTAAGAAAACTCCTGAAGGAAAACGTTCGCAATAAATCACGACAAACCTATAAGACACAATATCGCGTTGCCGTCTGAACAGTAATGCAGCTACTTACTATCGTTCAAATATGAGCCACGAGAAAGCTTATTTGTTCCATTATCAAAGAAAAAACTCAGAGATATTAAATTATATACTTTATGTGTTTTATATTTACTTATACAATCTTATTTTTAATATTTTATATTAAATTATATTTTATTATAAAATTATTCCTTGATAATGTTATTATTCTATTATCACGAAACGAAGCGTACAAAAATATTATGTTATGTCTGATTATTTCTGTTATCATTGCAATAATATCATTGTAAATTATTACGATTACTATTATCGTTAGTTTCACGTTATCAGAAGAGGCGCAATGAAAACAAATGCTAAAATCCACGCTTAACAATATTAAATGTAGCCAAGGTTATAATACCACTTCCATGATAGGACAAGCCCATGAATATTTGCATTTCCATGTTACATTTGCATGTTAAAGATAGTCGCGTTAAATATATCCTATATCCGATTATTACTTTTAACTTTCACGCTCTTATCATTTTCAACCGGCAAATTAAAAACTATACCAAAGTTTTAGGAATTTACCTTTCGATGTTCTAAAGAAAATTTATCGTCATACGTTTATTTTATCAGTAATCACCGATAAATTGTTTCTTAAGTAATAGTAATCTTTGTTAAGTAAAGAAATTATTCCTTTCGTACTACATAATTCCTAAAAATTTTCATTCGTAGAAAGATCGATACGACCAACTACAAAAAAGACAAAATACATCTATTTCAAGTTTCTTGCTCTTAAACTTAAGAGTCTCTTTAAATGTCTTTCGTTGTAAAAATTAACCTTTATGATCCTTGTTAAAACCATACTTCTTTCCAGAATGATGATCACCCTTCTTGCCATAGGAATCATGATGAGCGTGATGCTGCTCGTGCCCTTGCTTGGCATGATGTCCTTTATGTTCCTCGTCGCTGTGGCCCTTGTCTTGATGTCCTTTTTTACCGTGATGATCCTCCTTATATCCCGAATGTTTGTGTTCGCCCTTTTTATGATGACCTTCCTTCTTCTCATGATGTCCATGGAAATCACCGTGCTTCTCGTGATAACCACCCTTATGGTAATCATCATAGAACTTGTGCTCTTTGTGATACTCATCTTTATGGAATTTGTTGTGATAACCCTTCGTCTTGTGTCCTTTCTTGTGGCCCTTCTTCTCCCCAAACTTGCCACCCTTGTGACCCTTTTCCCCCTCGTGATGCTCTCCGTACTTTTCGTTTAAATCGTGATGACTTTTCTTGTGACCACCGTCTTCCTCGTGATGTCCAGCATGATGTTCTTTATCGTGCTTACCATGATCACCCTTATCATGATGATGATGACTCTTATAACCCTTGTCACCCTTTTCACCATGCTCCTCGTGATGATCGGCATGATGTTCCTTACCACCACCAACCTTATGATGATGTCCTTGCTGTTTGTGCTCTGTTGCAGCACTTTCTAGATCATCTTCTAGGTCTATGTGACTCTCAACATCCCTTACTGGAAGAACATGTTTATTTAGAACCTTGGCCTGCAAATCTTTCGCGTGACATGTCTTCTGGAGTAAAAAGGAGCAACAAAGAAGGAAAATAATCGGCAGGAGAGTCGTGACGCGTGTCATTTTGACATCCATTCACATCCGGCTTCAGCTACTGACGAACTCGAACTCCACGGTTCTCACTTAAATATCGTTCGATCATTACTTCCGTCACGGATCGAGCGTTTCCGACGGTTTTACTTTCCTCCGTACGACCACTCAGACTATTCGGTTTCTCCATTTGACGTTCTCCGATTCTCTGAGAATCGACGAACGTGCCTTCATGAATTCGACTTCCTTTCACACTTTCTCCCATTGACGACTACGTCTACTATTATACTCATACTCGCCATTCATATACTATTTTAAAATGATTAGAAATGGTACACTTTGACTCAAACATGCTTATTGTCCATTTTGATCATTTTAAAAAACTCTTAGTATATATTCCTATATATTTTTTATTACCAATATTATACATTATTATAATAATAAAAAACAATGATCAATGTATATATTATTACGTTAACTAAATATATAATAATTATAATCACGGAAACTTGACACGTATCTTACAACGTCAAATTATCATATTAAAAATGTTTCTATATTTTCTTATATATGAATATACATAATAAATGTACACCATTTCAAAACGTCAGTTTTACAAAAAAATTATCTCTTTGACAACCACGAAAATGGTGCGTTCAAGTATTACGTCGTCGAAACGGAGTATCTAGAATGATGAAAACGACTTTCTATCGTCACTTTTTCTTCGGTCTTTTTTTCAATACTGGCACAATACCACAGAAACTTGTGAACCGCGTCGAATCTGTCTTCTTGCAATAAGAAATCTCACGTTTTTATTAGAAACGATCTTATCCAATATAATAAATGGCGATAGTTCAATAAGAAAATATGCAATACAGTTTGCTGACGCGAACAAATTGTCACCGCTGCACGTGCCGCGACGTAATCATGTTGAAATATCAACGATTTTGTTAAACGTATCTAAATAATTAGCCACAAAACCGACTATCGATAACACCCGGAACGTTCATTGAAACCGAAAACCGATCAAAATGCGGAACAGCACGCTGATAAAAGTCAATCGGAAAAGTGATCGAATTTCCGATTAAATGGCACTGGAGATAACCAAGCGTAATGAATTTAATTTAATTAGCACGGTTGACGCTAGAATCTAGATTTTAGAATATATTGCAATTTGAAGCCAAAAAGAAATATTTAATTGACATTTCTTGCTTCTATTCTTCATTCGAACTTTTTATATTTCCGATCTTCTTAGAATCGTTCTTTCAATCTCTTGCTTTTTTCTTCTATTAACAAATAACGGATTGTTAATAAAATCATAAACTAACATCAATTTACCGAACTTTTACGGATATCACAGAGTGAGTTCTTCAGTTATTTTGATTATTAATGTTTGTTCTTTTTATTTACATTAATGATTTTTGTCAAATGCTTATATAAAAAAGTATTTAAAATAAAATGTAAATGGCATGCTATATTTCTTATCTACTTTCTCAATTACTTTTCTCTCCGTCATATCAATTTAATCTCAAATTTATTTTTTCCTAGAATATCTATACTTTTTATTATACTATAACGATATTCTCATGACACGATCAGCTATAGTTGGTACAACGAAATGATAATATCTAGCAAGACTAGGAAGGAAAGATATTAACGTTATCGTTCGACCGGGGGAAGAGAAAAATTGATTCTCAAAGGCTTCGTAAAGGCCGATAAGCGAAGGTATATCGAAGCCATTAACTCGCTGCAGCGATCGCATTTTCTTTCGCATATCGCATCCAAAGGCGGACGTCGAACCTGCTCTCCATTGCAAATCGTACGAGCTGGTCGAATTCATAGAGAGATAGAGAGATAGGTAGATGGATAGATAGTGAATGGAAGAGTGGGAGAAAGGGAAAGGGACGGGCTCTAAAACAGTGTGATCGATAGGTTCCTCGGTTCCTTACGACCTTATTTGGCAACGCCTTAGACTGGAGATTGGCCCGGATCGGTGGCGTTGGCGCTGCATAATCAAGATAAAGATTGGTTACTGCACGAGCACCCTATCTTGATCCCTTCGAGGGTGATGGGAAAGTCGAATATAGAAGGAGAAATATAAGGAGAAGAAGAAAAAGGAGAAGAATAAGAAGAAAAAGAAAAAGAATAAGAAGAGAAACCGGGAGGCCAAGGCTTCTGCCAAGTTCGATTTGAACTCGGCATCTCTCGTCGTAACGGAGATTAGATTAGATGGTGTTCGCTTTGGACCATCCGTATAGAGAGAGACTGCTTTGTAAGCGGATCCAAAGACGAGTGGTGGAACGTCGTCGAGACAATTCGCTCCTGTTCGCGTTCTTAGCCACCCCAACCCCACTTCCTTTCGTCATCCACCCTTGATGCTTCCCAACGATCGTTGCCTTTCTCGAAACGGAGACCTCAAAGCCTTTATGAAATCAACAATAGTACTGTACTCGAAGAAATCATTGTTCCGTAATGCAACGAGTGATGAAGAATCTTGCTAAGGGAATACAAATCGATGTAATTTCTTGTACATCTATATTTAATCTGTTTCTCACAACTTTTCAAAAAAGAAAAGAAAAAAATATTTGAAGTAATAAATTATACAGTTTAAAGAAACCGCCTTTAAATTGGTTTAATCGTCGCATCAACTATGAATAACCGATGTCAAATTACATCGCGTAATTAAATCCGAATATCTCTTTTAGAGATTTGCTTAATTACGTGCACCCTTTCCTTCCCTTCTCCGTTCACGTAGCAATGCCACCAACAGTAACCCCTCCGGCAACGTCTCGCGGGGTGTGCAATCAGTTGATGGCCCGGCAGAGAGAACTCCAACCCTTCTCAACCTCTCGTCCAAACTACCACCCTTGCATTCAAGTCCAACCGACGGTTCTCTCTCTTTCTTTTCTTTCTCTTTCTTTCTTTCTCTCCCTCTCTCTCTCTCTCTCTTTCTCTCTCTCTCTCTCCCACGCTTACCAACTTAACCATCCTTTACCGCATTTTCGCTAGATGAATAAAACCGGCGGACTGTGCGTTGGTGAACAAAGGAACTCGCGCTACCTTCTGGGCTGCTAATGAAATTGTTTCCTAATTTAAATCCTGGGAGAACCACGACGTGGATTCTATTCTACGGTCAAGAGCTCCCATTCAGCCTACAACCTTTTCTCGAGAGGGATACGGTGCAGAGAAATGATGCTGATCGTGAGTAATTTCGTATCTTTCTCTCTCTCTCTCTCTCTCTCTCTCTCTCTCTCTCTCTCTTTCTCCTTTCTTCCTTTTTAAACAAATAAAAGTCAACACAATTCTTCCAAAGATATCCTTTAATCTTCCTTTTTTACTATCATATAGATCTCGATATCCATTCAATTCGAATCACTCTGATAGAAGAATTTTACGATATTAATTGAGACGAAGGCCATAGGAAACATTGTTGATCTTAAAAATTAAGGATTTTGAAACGATAGGGAAACTGGGCTAACGACCGAGCGTTGGTCGAATGGAAATCTAGCATCGCCACTCATCGCGATAAGAGAAGTCGACGATCTTCATAGTAGCATTTCAAGTAGTAAACCCATTTGTTTGTTTGCGCTCAGGAAATAGCGTTTACCGGAAATGCCTTGGAAGAAATTGGCGTATCATTAAAGTTATAATTGAATTACTCATAATTGAATTACGTTGTCATAATTGAAAAACGAAAAAATAAACTTGAACATCATATCCCAATAATGTTATTCGTTCTTTTTTTAAAACTTGTTCTATTTTAGGTATAAGTAGTTAAGAATAAAAAAAAAAAGCAAAAATAAAAATTATATCGCTTGCCAACCATGAAAAAGAAAAAAAGAAGTATAATTATCCGGTGCAAGCAGTCTCTACCTCGAATATCTGCGACGTCTACGAAGTTTTGCTCGTTATAAATAATTGCTAAACGTAGAAACTGGTAGGTTGGTACCGGCAACACCTATCACCATGCGATATGTGTAGAAGCTCTCACACCATGATCGTCGCGTGACCGAAACTACTTTTTAACGCTCGCTTGCGAATTCTTCATCCGTCAGGTTGAATCGTGCAGCAAAGCGATATGTGTCTTCCTAAACCACCTAACTCGTGAATATCAACGTAAATCTAAAACGATTTCGAAACGGCGAGTTGTCTTTAAAATCTCGAAATGAAAGCTGGATGAATAAGATCATGAAACAATAAGACGATCGATTGACGAAGTAAGATGATCGTACTTCACGGCAAATTTTCTTTTTCCTTGTAAATTTCAAAGAACGTTCAGTGAATTCTTATTGTCTCATGTAATCACACCTTTGCGTGTTACCACAAGCAATCTAGGATAGATTATTTGTTAATGATTAATCGTATGAACGTTTAGGCATCGCTGACGTATAGAGTTTCATCAAATGATGCTCTTGAACGATTTCATGATTTCCGTCATACTTTTGAACAAAGTTACATTATAACAATACAACAAATTAATATCAGCTAATAACAAAAACCGTGAACAAATTGTTTAATTAACTTGTATTACAATTAATAGAAACTATTCAAAATTTTGGATAGAAACGCAACATTTCGAAGTTAATAAATTTTTAGAACATAATCGAACATGATCGTTATATTTTCAAATCGAACGATCATATGTTACGTATTCTTCCCGTTATCTGTTTATTCGATGTATAAAATAATATATACATAGGAAAAACAAGTATTATAAAATATTACTAATAATGTTCCCCATAATCGCCTCCAGAATCACTACCGGAAGAATAAGAGCTGTGGCTCTCGTAAGAACCTTCACTACCGGCAGAATAATTCTTGCTGTGGCCGTCGCCAGTGTCGCTGTAACTCTCAGAGTCTGGTTCTGCGACCATATAATGACTTCCATAATCGTCGGTATGTTCACTGCCGTGATCTCCTTCGTTATCCACATAGTGACTGTCGACGATCGTACCTATGAAAAATCGTTTATTTATGTCATTAAAAATGAAAGCTCGAAAATATGCTTTCATTCTTTCTATCATTTTATATTCTTACCTGCACCTTCGTGATCTTCCTGTTCTCCTACTTTCGTACTTTGCTCGGCATGCTTGTCAGTCTCGTCGGCAAGACGAGCTTTGCCGTAAGCAAAGTGTTTCTCGAATCCATACTTGTCTCCATCCTGCTTGTGGAAAGTGTCAAGCGTCTTGTATCCGTGGTCACCCTTGCTATAGGTTTCCTTTAAGTAGCCCTTCTCACCCTCTGCGTCACTACCGTACGTCTTGTAGTAGCCACCCTCGTCCGATTTGCCTAAAACCACAATGTTAACGGTCCTTGTTAGTCAACACGGCCGTTCGACCAAGCATCCGTGAAACTCGATGATTAATTGGATCTACAGACGTGCCTTCCTCAAACGATTCCGTATTACTCGAGAACACGTGTATCGAGTTCGATCGAGCTACGTGGCTAGCGACGTGAATTCGATCTGTCTTGACGTTTCGACAAATGCCTCCGACGAGTTCGATCCGTTTTGACGCGTGAACAAACAGACCCCATCCTCCGAGCTTCAGAAAGCTCTAATTTCTCCTGACTCCATGATAAATCCTAAATCGACGGTCCGCGTAATTTCATACGAATTTCCAATTCGAATAGATCTTAACGTCGGTAAGCTTTTACAAGCTACCAACCAACGTCAATGTCGTCGCGAATCTTATTCGTCTCCAAGGAGACATCGACGAGGGCGTGGCTCATTTCCCTCGATCGAAGTATTAAATTCGAACGAGTTTCTTCAATGTCGACTAAATTGGTCTCTGGTTCGAAAAGGAAACTGGTCTTAATGGGGATGCTTGCTCCGACAGATTGAGCTAATGCTACTCATGCTCGACGTTTCATTTGGAATGTGACAATCGTTTTGAGAAAGAGAAATAGAGAGAGAGAGAGAGAGAGAAAGAGAGAGAGAGAGAGAGAGAGAGAGAGAAAGAAAGAGAGATTCTCGTTATTCTTGTAATAATGAACTTTATCTACTGTACGAAATTACTCCTGACCTAAATAGAAATTGATAACTTTCATTTTTGAAAGAAAATACTTTGCGATATCTATAATTAACTTTAAAATAACTAAATAACCAGGATCATTATCGGCGATGAATTTCTCCTAATATTTCAAGGATCGATCATTAACGTGCACGGAAATACCATTTGACCTACCAGACGCATTCTTCGCGATCTTTTTGAAGTCCTTCTTCGGCGAATTTCCAGCTTTCGCGAGATCCTCGACTTCCGAGTGGAACTTTAAAGGTATCGACTGACGTAGCTCTCTTTTGAAGGACCCGACGAACGCCATGTCTTCATCGAGAATCGGATATTCTTCGTAATCCATGGGCATACCCAAAGAATGACCGAGAATAAGAAATGAAACGAACAACTCGTACGTTTTTCGACGCATCCTTCTCCGTTACGTTGGCTCTACTTCGATCTATGGATCAACGGCTAGACGATTTTCGTGATCGACAAAGACGTTAAGCTTTCGAGACTGTCCATGACTCTTATATCTTCTCCCACTTTAAAGACTCGCAGAAATTTTCCTTCGACAGGAAGGGACACAAAGAATCGACGCGGCGGATATCAAATCGATTTCGCAAGATCGATTCTCGTTTCTTCGCTGTGAAAGGCGATCTCGTCGTTCGATCGCTTCCTACTTTTCAACGTTTCATGAACGTCTTCGATTTATCCAATCCGAATAAATTTAAACTCGAATCAAAAAAGCGAACAAATAAAAGATTCATAATCATAGATTATAAACCACCGAACCTTTTATATTAAAATTTTATAAATTATTTCTTTTTGATATTATCTGCACGATTATCGATCAGCTAGACAACCAATCATATCTATATCAAACGTATCATACGATCGATTTCGCACTTTCCATATTCGATGACAATAATAGCATCGCAGCGGTCATTGACCGTTCCCTTATCATCTGCGCCAACCAGTCGTGCATTCGTATATCGATTACCATACTTGTGAACAAGAAATTAATATACGGATCTATATTATATTTCATTGTGATAATTACAGAGATTTACACTTAAGAATAGTTTAGGTTTATATTTAAAATTAGTATACATATAAAAGTTGTTATACATATAAATTGAATAAAGAAAACACGGTAGACTTTATTCATTTAATTCCTATTCACTTTCATTATTATTTATAGTTGTTAGTTAATCTGTTTCTAAAAAGGATAAATACTAAGAAATACTTACACATAATATATATTTTGTTTTGTGCACATTTAATGTATTAGAAAGAAGGACGATCAAATTTTAAGCGATATTGTGGGATAGAAAGAACAGTTGAAAAGAAAGACTTCCTTTCTTATTATTTATAATGCTAGTTAGTTACTCGTTCTGAAGAAATATCTCTTCACGCACGAATGGATGTATCTACGTAAGCAACTCTCGATTTCAGTCTAACTTTTTCATGCAAAATTACCTCAGACTTTTCGAGAAGGTAATTTCGCTCTATTAGTCTCCACGAACATTAGTCCATTGCATTATCGGATCAAATATAACATCATGTTGTATTGAAATAAAATTTCAAATTAATGTAAAATAATATTTATCATTCGACGTTTGTTATAACAAAATTCATGATTATTTTATGACAAGATATTTAAAATTTTACTTTATTAATTCATTTTCAACATTCTTATAAAAATATTCATCCGATTTCTACATATTTATATTTAATAAAAATAACTTATCCAAGAATTCGCTACACAAATCTCATTTTTATATCTCATAATTATTATATAATCCCATGTGAAAACAAAAAAAGGATCCTAAATGCCCGAACTATTTTATAAAGTGTAATCGTTTAGTCAAGAAATGTCATAGAAATCACGTTCACTGTAATTTCGAAAATCTCTCTCTCTCTCCCTCTTTCCCATTTTGCAATCCTCTTCCTTCAGTATCCTTGCCGATACTGCGGTACGAGACATGTCAGCGTACCGTTGCCGTTCGTCAGTGTCACCGCAAGCCGGTAGTAAATCGCAAAGCGACCCTCCTTCCTCGTCTAAGTCGAGCTAGGCAGAGAATAGGAGGAAGCCGAGATGATTACGCTTAACACCGTGTGAACCACTTGATGCAGCCGGTGTCGGGAACGTTAAGCGCCTTATATAGCTACAGCGCCAGCTAGTTTCAACTGAGATAATCCACTAATTTGAAAATCTTGGATGGAATGTTGCATTATGCCGTGTTACAACCACCCACGCGTTACTGTCCTTCCCTTCTCTCAATGTTCTTTATGCTACATCTTAAAAATATTGCAGAAATTTATTTTATGATCGTATTTTGCATTGATTACGACTCGTTCTAAAATAATAAAAAAATATTTTTAAGCGATAACCATTTACATTTCGATATAAATATTTTTATTCCAAATTTAGTATGTAAATCGTAATAAAATTGATACGTTATCTTTAAAGAACAGGCAAATAAATTATATTGTTACAGAATTATGACGTTGCTTGAGTTTAATCTTATGATAACATCGCTGAACTAACAACAAACTTTTCAAATGATTATAGTCTTCAATCCTGTTCTCTAAGTCACGTACAAATATTCAAATTTCCTTCAAATTGTCAAAGGGAAAGAATTTTGTGACTCGATCGATCAAATATTCCGTTTCCTTAAATCGCTGAATATTATGAGTTTTGAGATCAAAAGTCAGCACGTGTAACAGCACCCACCCTAAGATACGATCAACGACTTGGCTTCAGCCTGGAGTTAAAGCTTCGAGAGTTGAAGGGGTAGCTAACCCATGATTCGCATACTGATTAGCTTGAGAGAGCGGGTAAAGGTAATCTCATTGGCATATATTAGTGGGATATTGAGACGGATGAATGCACAGTCGTTTGTGTTGTCATTATATAATTAGAAATTTAATGTTCCAAAAATTACATTTTCTCGTATTATCTATTATAAAATGCACGAGAGATAAAATTTAAAGATTAAGAATTTTTAAATAAAATTTTATACAGCTATAATTGATATATATTGAATATATTTTTATATATTGACTCTTGAAATCTTTAATCTTATATGTTATTAAAAAACAATTTTAGTAATAATCATGGATACAGATAAAATATGATACGACAGAAATATTGTATTTTCTTAAACAATAATCAAAATTTGATAAATTTCCAAATCTTTTGATAAGTCAATCCTTTACTAGTAATAGGTATGTTCATCTGCAGAAAAGTAAAGGAGCATGGTATAAACAATACCTACAATAAATAAAACAGTAATCTGTATTATGTACTATCTTTGTGTTATATAATATTAGATAGTACCAAGAATTATCAACAGTAGGTTTTAGCGATAGTATCAGTAGAAGTTAATACCCACGATAAAAATCAATAGTCGTCTTGCATGGTACTTGCATCGAATGTCGACTGGCTTCCATACCGACGTAAAAGTATATGTAATATTTGTTATAAAATCTGTTAATAAAATTCTAACAAATAATAATTGCATTTTAATTTTATGTGGTATGTAGTTTTATGTATGTGTGTGATTATAAAAATATCTCGATGGGTAATTATATTACTGAATTAACAATATCGATATTACTCTATCGGTAACATTCCTAATGATAATCGTTTGTTGGTAAGACTTCAACCAAATTATCTACAATCGATATCATTGCTATCTATATCACAATATACTGAAAATTGAAATTAGTATCAGAATACACAGATGTTAGCACCATAAAGAATTTTGCTAAAAGTTTCAACTTACGAAAATAATTGAACTGATATCTGCTATGAAGTGATTATTACTTTAATATAGTTTTTTGTAATTTATGTAATTGTATATTTATAAAATACAAAAAATATTAACAAATTACATACATACACACACACACACACACACACACATATATATATATATATATATATATATATATATATATATATATATATATACTTATATATAAGTTATAATTGTAGTAAATAAATACAAAAATATATTATTTAACAAAAATAGATCCCATTACTAGTTTATCTAATAAATAAAACAAAATCAAAAAGAAGAATTGTTTGAGATAAACTATCGATTAATATCATTCCACTCTTATCCCCAATAGCAATTAATTCCTACTAATTCATACACGTTGCTAAAACGATTGGTCCCTCCCTTTCGACGTCTAAGCAATCTTGTAAGGACGATAGCCCCTCGGATAATAGCGTTCGTACGTTAGGACGATGGGATGTAGGTGGCTGACAAAGACAGGCGAGCAATTCAGAGAGAGAGAGAGAGAGAGAGAGAGAGAGAGAGAGAGAGAGAAAGCCAAGCAATTAAGAGAGAACATAAATCCCTTGGTTTAGCGCACTTCCTAGGAGTGAATCAATCGGCGTAATGGTCGATCGATTTAATTTTCATTTGGTTTCTAATCACGAGAAATAGTTTGCGAGATTTATGAATGCATAACACATTGGTCCTTCTAAATCCCGCATATATATTATTTTATCTGTAGATACAATAGAGATACCAACCGCAATATGGGTTTACTTTATATGTTAAATTGAGCAAGTATGAAATTTCATAAACTTCGAACTTGATCGCCTATGAATAATAAATCCGCGATATACAGGAAATTAATCAATATATGAATAATCACAAATAATTGTGAAACATACTCAATGTATTTATAAAAATAATGATTATTCAATTTTAATAACACAACTTTGAAATTTAGTTGAAATAACTGGAAGATAGAAAAGGGGAAATAATACTTCTGACAATTCAAACGGTCGAAGCGGAAATAAATTGGCAACCCGTACTATTCGGTTAAGTCGAACATTATGTAACGGCTCTGTAACAAAGATAAGCTTTGAAAAGTTACGTTTTATATCCTCGCGGTAATACCAGAGACTGATCCTCCGTTTCATTTCCTTCGTGGTCCATGAAACTTATTGAGAGTATCATTTCTAATGTGACACTTCTACATCAAAAGTTATGTAATAGTCTATCTCGGAAAATAAATCTATTCTTTTTATTTTTGATATTGACAAATATCTTCTCGATATTTATAGAAAATAACTAAAGAGAATAAATTGATTGAAAAAATTCCCAAATTGAAGTAAATCATTCATTTTGTAAATATAATTGCTTGTTAAACATTGCAATTGTTTCATGAATTATTTAAATTATTGGAAATAAAAAACCAGAAAATTGATCATCTTCCTCATCCATTTCTCTTTCTCTCTCTCCCTCTCTCTCCCTCTTTCTCTTTCTCTCTCTCTCTCTCTCTCTCTCTCTATCTCTCTTTCTCTCTCTTTCTCTCTCTTTCTCTCTCTCACTCTCTCGTATTAGACATCTTGTTCGGCTTTTCGCAAGCAACCCGTGGACAAATTATCGCTCTAGCGTAGTAATCAATCTGGCAAAGCCATCGACGGCAACGACTGGTGTACGTGCGAAACTGCACGTGTGCTGACACGTACGTACGTAGATCGACGATTACCTATACCTTCCCTTTGGTGGCACGTCTCCTCGTTGCTTAACTCTCTCCCCATCTTCACCTGACATCGACATCGTATTGCTCATAGACGTGCCAAGGATTAACTTCGATCCATACTCAACGTAATATTCAATTTGAGAACAAAGAGATTTTCTAATCTTGTAATTAAAATCTATTGATTCATTTACATAAAAATACATTTTAAACTTGAATTAACATTCGTACATTTCTTTAATTTCAACATCAAAGATATATTAAGAAAGTGCTGACTTCAATCTTATGACGTTGAACATATAGATCTCACTACATGGATGCTGACAAGACGAAGGAAAAATAAGAGGGGCCGAGTTAGCTTCGTTGAAACAAGTAACTCTCTCTTCCCGGTTCACGAATTTCTCTTACTTTCCCCTTTCCTCGCACAACGTCACGAGCCACGAAAAGCGAGGTCAAGCCGGTAGCTTGGCCGGCTCTCTGTATACGTCCCGCGGAACCCACGATACATCATTTTCGGCTGGGATGATCTTACGGTAGATTTACCATTTGCACAGTTTATGGGCGTCGGTCTGGGCCATAAACTTGGGTTGGCAATGACGGCGACCCGTGGCTGCCGTCGACTGAGTTAGGTAATCTCGAGGGTAACGTAAACGATAGAAAGAGAGAAAACTACAATAGATTACTATTCTCTTCATTCGCTTTATTCTTATATCTAAAGGAAATCTTCTTTTTGTTTTTTTAAGTCATTGTGATTACAAATTATCAAAATTTGTTTCTTAAAAGTAAAATATAAATACGATCATTATACTTCATATGTGCAATAAAATATTTTATGTCATCTTGAAAGAAAAAAAGAAAAATAAGTTATTATTATAAAAATAAATATGTAATCGGTATTATTAGCTCGATCAAATTTACATTAGATCCAAACAGGGGCGTAGACATAAACGAAAGAATTCGATCGATCTCGTTTCTTTAGTCTGAACCTTAACGGTTCAAGAAATTTATTAACACGCCTACTTCGATGCCTTCCGGCCAACAAAAGAGATCGATTATACACGCTCGAACCGTCCCCTTCTTACTTGGCTACCGGATTTAACTTCGCGATATCCACACCTGTACTTACCTGCACCTCGAGTGAGATGAACCGAACATAATGGGACAACCCTTACTAAATCTACCATTGTAAGAAATCGCTCGGAGTTAATAATGAAATTCGGCTTTTGCCATTGTGGTTTGCGGCCTACATTGTGATGCAGGAGATCACGAAAGCATAGAGTTCATCGTTCTTTCTTTCTTTCTCTCTGTCTTTCCCTTTCTCATATTTTCAGGAGATGCTATAGACACGAAGGACATGCTTTATTATTTTCTTTTTTAATCTAAACCATCGATTTATATGAACAGGCAGATGACACTCATAATGGATTAAAAAAATGATAAGCATATCAACCTATACGTATAAGAATACATGCATACAATTCTAATATAAATGAATCTAGAAAAAAATTATCTAGTCCAGCTGGATCAGAAACGAAATATAAATAATAACTTGAAATCGTCGAAAATTTGATAAGACAGTTGAAAGGAGACATAAAACAGTTTTAAATCTCGAAACTGGTACAGATCGAAATCAGCTTTTAACCAACGTATCGATCAAGAGATAGAATATGAAGGTTCTTTTCACCTGCGGCATACGCGCGCTTTTCGTCAATGAAGAGGCAAAAGAGCCGAGAAAAGTATCGGCACGAGATAGAAGTAAAAGGGGCGAACGGGAAGGCTAGCAGCATCTGGTGTTGCCTCGCTCCACCTTCCATCCTCTCTCCCTCAATCTTTCCCTCTTTATCTCTCTCTCTCTCTCTCTCTCTCTCTCTCGCTCTCTCTCTATCTATCTATCTATCTCTCTTTCCATCCTCCGTCCTCATTCCCGTTCAGGCCGCTGCCGTTGTCCCGACGTTACTTCCATGACGGTGAGCTTGAATGCACGCCGATAGTCGCGGCGGGAAACCAACGAGCCTACCCAAAGTCGTCCATGGTTTCCACGCATCCAACCCAGCACAAGCTCGGCCTAGCTCAACCTGGTCCAGAGAGACGAACACGTCGACAACGGCTGTTGCCGGTAGGTATACTACACGTACGTGCACACGCACGAACAAACACCAGGATCTACGTCATCGTTGGTGGAGGCAACACCGGTACCATCGGCAGCGGGGCCGCTCGCTCCTCTGAAATAATAACAGAAGAATGAAAATGAAAGAAAAGGAAAAAGTAATAATCTCGAGGGATCTTTTAAAAGCCATCGAAGCAAACGAAGCCGCCGGATTGTCGTGCGTTATAAGGGTTTCTCTCTCTCTCTCTCTCTCTTTCTCTTTCTTTCTTTTTCTTTCTTTCTTTCTTTTTCTTTCTTTCTTTCTTTCTCATTCTCCTTTTTTTCGAATCCTCGCCTTCCTCTTCCTCAACCCCTGTGATTCTTCTTCCACATCTTCTTCTCTTTTTCCGAATGCATCGAGCGCGAATCTTCTGTAAAAGAAATGGTTACATTGGTATGTGTTCATGTGTAAGTATTTCAATGTATAAACATATATATAGCTACGGTTACGTGCGTGCATCAACAACGTCGACGATGAGAAGGATGTATTATTGGAAAAAGATAAATGTTGTGCCCAGAGGTACATATGAAACGATTTATCCGTTTTTCTTTCTGCTCGATAACAATAACGTTGTACATTGTTATAAGTCAATTTTCTTCCGTTCGGTGATCATCTAAACCAAAAGATATTTTAAGAAACCTGTATAATTCTTCGAAATAAAATGAATAACTTGGTGCGATCATACTTTGACTTGGAATGCTCAATTAGGATTCATTTTGATGTTAATATTAACACAATGTTGATGATAATAGAACAACTTAAAATCTTTGATTTCTCAAAGAAGAAAAAACCGAATTGATAGAAGATACACGTTTGATGGATTAATATGATATATATATACATACATACATACATATATATATATATATATATATAAATGAGAGTAAGAGAGTGCAAGAGGTATAGATCAAGAGATAAAACAGCGAAGAAAGAAGAAGATGAAGAAGAAATAGAAAAAGAAAAAGATAAAGGAGAAAAGAAGAAGAAGAAGAAGAAAGAGATCGTAAATGGTAGAGAATAAGAGACAACAGATGAGATAAAGTGAGACAAGAATAGACAGGAAGAGAATGAGATGGAGAGAGAGAGAGAGAGAGAGAGAGAGAGAGAGAGAGAGGGAGAGATGCGAAGTTGGTTTCATTCGGGGAGAGCCGGGGGAGGCACAGGATTTCACGGGAGGCTGATCACGAATGGACGCGTCTCCCGCAGCTCTGCCGCTGACAGCCAGGAATTGGAATTGCATCGGCGTCGCTCGATAGCCAACCATCCCGCCAGTCAGCCAGTCAGGCAGCCAAACGGCCTAATACAGCCTACCTTGCTTGCCTATCTATCTACGTAGATTCTAGCTATCTACCTACCTACCTACCTACCTACCAACATACCTACCAACCTACCTACGTACCTAACAACTTGACTATCTGCATGTTGGTTTGCCTGTTAGAAGCATCGACTCCATGTCTGCCTATGTACCGACCAAATCTACTACCGTTTTCTCGTTCAATCTCGAACGAGCTCTTCCGATCGATTCGACGAACTACTACATTGCTATATAGTCACTCGAGAAATCCAAAGATCCAACGGAGACGGATGGATAAATCGGTTCTGGAATCGTCGCTCTAGCAATCGTCTGAATGACAGTTAGAGATATATCGACTTCAATTCGGAACATTTTCGACGATAAAATCTTGAATTCTTCGTTTTTATATATATATATTATATAATATTTTGGATCCTGTATTTATATGATCTATATATATATTAATATATAAGATTAATAAAATAAATATAGATATTGTGAAAAATAGCGATTCTTATATTTCTTTCTCTAATATTGTTAATATCGACATTAACAATATTTACCTTGAAATCGATTAGTCGAAGTATTTTATTGCTATAATTAAAAAGTGACCGTTCTTTTCTATAAGATCCTAATTGGGTCTTACCTTGTTTAACGAACAAAATAACAAATTACAACAGGTTGACAGGTAGAACATCGGTGTTGCATTCAATATTCACCGCGAACTCGTTATTCGAGGTATCGAATAAATGCGCATCGATAAACACTGGATACGTCACAACTAGGTATAACATGAATTGATATCATTGCTCACTAGTTTCATAGGAAATACTTGTATTTATAAAATTATCGCTGTCTACTATTTTTGCTTTCGAATAAATAACACTTTTTAAGTAAAAAGTATTATGATCGAAGAGTAACATACTGCTTTAATTATCTTATTTAAAGTACGACATTAATTATCAAAATGACAAAGAAAAATACGTGAAATTTATAAAATAAAAAATGTTTTCATCGAAAATATAGAAAATATGTCTGATCGAAATAAACTTTAACTAGTTAAACCTGCCATCGTACACATTCGAAATATGTTTCAAATTACAAATATAATCGAAAATAATTTTCACTTGTTTCTATACAAAAGAAAAAGCAGTTATTTTACCTTAAAATATAAAACTTTTATTTATTCTAAATAAACATTCCTCGTTTGTAAATAGATCGCGTGGGAAAAGAATTAAAATATATACGTCGTTGTCATAGGATATCATTGGAAGACTAAGATGACCGCAAACCACCGTAAGAATAGAAGGAATAGAAGGGGAATCAAGAACGATAAACGTAAACGACGAGAAAATGGAGTAACCGCGGAGAAAGCGAGAGAGCGAAAAAGGCGGTAACGCGGTAACGAGCGCAACGTTACGATCTTGCCGTCGAAAAGGAAGAGGAAGAGAAATAGAGAAAGAGAAAGAAAGGGAGAGAGAGAGAGAAAGGGAGAGAGAGAGAGAAAGAGTGAGAGAGAGAGTAAGAGAGAAAAAGAGAGAGAGAAAGAAAGAGAAAAAGGGAAAGGGTACCCTAGAGAACGCGATTGCGTGTCGTCGTTCCTCGCCCTAACAAGGACCCCCGTAGTGGCGAAGCGGCTTCCACGCTTCGCCCGTGCCAAACTAAAATCTCCCTTTTCATTCTAGCGAAACAACCCCTTGATATCAGCAGCGGGTCGGCGGTGTCCCATCGCTAACCCCTAGCTCGATGCCAGTACAGACCGTCTATATGTATATCGATGGACCCAGAAAACGCTTTCTCCTTCATGCTAATAACACGGTGATAGGACGACTCGCACGCGGTAGCTCCCACACGAATATCTTTATACACCTTTACCAATATCTATTATATATATACGTAACAGTAGACCAAATAAAGTGTTACAATCTGTTTTTGAATAATCTAATAGATATAGATTTCAAATTGAATTGTTTTTTCTTTTTTTTTTCTATATTACATAAGATGTTGATTAATTATTTGATAGGAGATTTTATTTTCTTTTAAATGTAATATATATAAGCAATTTTTGTTTTAAATAGTACATAAATTTGTGCAATTGTTAATAATTCTAGAGAAAGTGGGATAATTTTATTTAAACACGGAACACTTTAAATGTGTTTTAGTCATAAAATAATCAACTTTCGTATCTTGTTTAACTTTCTAGGAATATTAATCATTGATACTAGCGATTTCGAAGTAAATAGCTTATATCGTTCTATTTGCCCCATTTTGTACGTGTATATATGTTATATATATATATATATATATATATATATATATATATATATATATATATGTTTATCCGTATGTATATGTTATATATATATATATATATATATATATATATATATATATTATAGTCAGATATGAACAGAAATATTTCTTCGATATCAAACGTAAACTACGATTCTACATTTCTTCACCCTATGCTCATAGCTTCATCTCTCCTCTTCGATCCCTTTTTACGACACCCTTTTTTTCAGTCTCTCTCTGTCTCTTTCTCTCTCTCTCTCTCTCTCTCTCTCTCTCTCTCTCTCTCTCTCTCTCTCTCTCTCTATAATGTACCTTACGTCCAAGCGGAGAAGCGCGTTAAAACGCTCGTCCCTTTGGCGCGTTACGGTCATAGAACGATTTACGACAATCTAAGGGATAGAGGGGTTGTTCGGCCCGAAAGAAACTTGCTTTCACTTGCCTTCGACACGAATGTGACCCTTTTCCGTGAACGCTCGGGAAACGCTGATCATTATGAAATAATAAAGTCAGATAATAATCGTTAGGCGAAAAAGAGAGAGTGTGGTGGACAATGAACTTGGAATAGGACTCAAACGTTTTGAATGTTTTTATTCATGCGTACCGATAGATAATAATGATAAATATAACAAAATATTCATCAATTGTCAAATGGAAAGATCACGAATGATATCGAGGTATGTCCGTGTCATAAATCAGATTCTGAAATCACATAATTATCTGTGTAATCGAATGAATATTATTCATGATCAGAACGATGCAATAGAGAGTTTATTTTAACCTGCTCGTACTGTATTCTATATCGACGTATTCAAATCCTACGGTATCTTTTGATTTTCGAACAGTATACCTGTCTGTTCCCTTCCACGATAAAGAAATCCTCGGGGATGGTAATTTACTTTGAGCCAAAAGAAGAAAAGAAAACAGTACCGTCGAAGGAAAGATAAAAGGATGAAGAATACGAAAAAAAGGAAAAGAGAACTAATCCAGGAAAGCGAAGCACGAGGATTCGTGCGGAAACGACGCGAGTCAAGGGCTCATAAATGGCGTAACACGCGTCCTGCTCGGATATTTGCAGTTACATATATAAAGACGTTGTAGTTTGTGGCATAGGTACGCGCATATGTAAGTATGGAGAGAAAGAGAGAGAGAGAGAGAGAGAGAGAGAGAGAGAGAAGGACACAGAAAGAGAAGGAAAGAAAGACGCGCACACACTGGATGACGCGTAGGAAGTTGACTGCCGTGAAAGAGAAAGAAAAGATGGGTGAATAGAGGGTACGAAAGACGGAGATTAAGGGCCACCGAGGAGATGAGTTTGTTAAAAAGGCAGAAGCGGGCTAGCAGCACGCATCAGGGACATCAAAGCGACAAGACGAAATGAAATCCAACCGCTGGCGCTGCTTCTGCTGCCGCCGTTGCTGCCGGTCTCTCAGACGGAGAGTGCCAGGAAGAGAAATATAGAAAGAGAAAGAAAACGCGAAAGAGAGAAAGAAAGAAGAAGAAGAGAGAAAAAGAGAGAGAGAGAGAGAGAGAGAAATTCTTCTCTTCCATTCGTTTCTCCGTTGTCCTTTTCCTTTATCCGCTTCTACTTTTCTTAGCGTTTTCAACCTCCATCTCTTTCTCCCTTTTCTTTCTGACCCTTTCGCTCCCTCGTCGCGCCATCTTTTTTTCCCCCTTTACCCATCCCTATCACCCAGCGTCGGTACTCCATATCCGCTTGAACCCTCGTAAAGCGCGAGCCGGAGGTGGAGAAGTTCAGAGTTGATGGAGGAAGGAGTGGAGGAGGAGAAAGAGAAGGAGGAAGGACGACCCTCTTCTTTCAGAGAAAGACGATGGTCGGTGTGCAGTGTTTCTGCTCGCCCATTTTCAACAAAGTTCTTCCTCTCGGTATCTCTTTTTTTCTCTCTCTTTCTCTCTCTCTCTCCCCCTCTTTCTCTCTCTTTCTTTTTCTCTCATTCTAACCAGCCGTCGCCGTCTCATATTTTTCACGAACGTATACAGGCTAGACTAAGGACGGGGTAATTACCTCTCACATAGGTAGGTACACGCCACGCCCTGGAATCGTCTCGTTGCAGCCTCTCGAGAGAAACGCGTTACCTCTTTCCATTCTTGCTTGACGTGTCGAGGAGCTAGCTGCTGAAAGTAAAGGAGCTTGGAGAGAGGAACCAAGAGTGAAGGAGGAAAAGAAAAAATGCTCTTCGAAGGTTAGAATTTTCTATCCAACAAGCCCAATTGCGATGAGATGTGCCAGAGTAAAGCGTCAAAAGGGACCAACGTTATTTTTCTTTTTTCCCCCTTCCTCCCCCTTTTTTTTCTTCTTTTTCCTTCTTTTTATTTTTTCTAATTTGTTACATTGAGTAAAAGTGGAGACACGGTTGAAAGAAGGAGCACCTTTGCCGCTGTCCCTTTGATCGTTCTAGAATCTTCTTTCGTTTCTTCCTCTATCCTTCCCTCCTCCCATTCCACCTTTCCTTCGTCCACCTACAATCTATCTCTCTACATGCTTGTCTCTCTTTATTTCCTATCTTTTTACTTTCTTTTCTATCATTCCATGTGTTTCTCTTCTTTTTTCTTACATTGTGACCAACTTGATAGTGAATTACCCGCATTGTTTTCCCAAGTAACGCGAAGAGTTTTGTGCCTTTTGACAGAGAGATATATAAATAATATAAATAAATGGCATCGTCAAAAATTAGGAAGGAAAAATAGACGGTGAAATTAACGATTACATCTCTCGACCGTTGACATTTTTTTCATAATGCTTTTGATTATCTCTTTTACATAACGCGTAAACGCATATACTTTTAAATACTAATATTACAAACAAATTTATCGGTCGATAAAAAGAGTCACTTAAATATTAATGTTATATGAATAATACATAGAAAAAAATTCTTCGATTATCTGCCGAATGAACTTTCACGGTTTCTTTTTCTTTCTCTTTTTGATTTTTCTTCAAACATTGCATTACGAAATATTCACGGTCTTACGATGACTCGATAATATCTATAAAAAAAAAAGAGAAAAGAAAAAAAATTCCGATAATGTCCGCATTGGATTCATGCGACCCGAAGAATAATCCGTTTAAAGAAGAAATATTTCAAAGCGGCGTGAAACTTCTTTGCAGTTCGTCGTCGCTCGAACGAAACTCGTTCGGCACATTCTTCGATCGGTAAGAAGGAAAGAAAAATAAAGACAGAAAATGAACGAAGAAGAAAAGGGGGTAGACTTGAAAGCGAACACTCTCAGTTCGCTGATTCGATTCAAATTTCTCGCACGAGGACGATCAAATCATAAATATGTATCCCCCTTGGCAAACGCTAAATTCATGGAAATTCTTTAATTGAGTTATTTTGCTTTATCACAAAAATGACTACCACAGATACGAAGACGAGGAGAAGGTTTTGATAAGAAAATCCTTGTGGGAAGCATGACAGCTTCGAAAATCTCCTTAGACGTTACCAACTTTTAGAATTTCCTAACTAACACGCTCGCCACAAAAACCTCGTTATTGTTTTATTTCGGCTAAATATTTGAATGGCATGCTTCGATGAAGAAGGATATCTATCACTTTTAGTAAGAAATATTAAAACTTATAATCGTCGTAAAGTAAATTCAATTGCACACTCATCCAGAGGATCATTAAAATAATTTATAAATTCTACATCTCAACATTTGAAATTTTGAGAAAATTTCATTTTTATTAAAATTCTTCTCCAACGAAACAAGAAAAGAAAAAAGAATGGCTTTGGCGCGATATTCGAAGCATTTACGTCATCTTTATGTTCACAGAGAAAGAACCTACCGCGTAAATCGAGTATAACAGACACGTCGGGCGATGGCTTAAAGGAAGTATTCCCGGCATTTTAATATCGCTCGTTTGAAGAGGGTTAGCACGTATGAGCAACGCCAACGAAGTATCTAAGGTGAGTAAAATAAGGGAGAAGGGATAAAGAGAAGTATGGGGACGAATGAAACACGATGGGAGAATAAGGAAAAGGCGAGGGGAAGAAAATAGGGATGGAAAGGAGCAAGGAAGGAACAAGCATGCTCTCTGAAGCTATATAATGACTCGTTACGGATGTAACCGCCATAACGAGGCCACCCACGAGTGTCGATGGCATACCTACTTATCGGCACTCCCGATACGAGTAGACCGAAGGTGAGAAGAGGGATGATTCCTGTGTTCCCACTACTTGTTCCTCGCTAACGCTGTCAATTTCACACGATTATGCGCATTCCTGAACTCCTTTGAAGTTTCAACGAACATTATCGAATTGATAGCAATGAGAAAATAGAAAGAATATAAATAGGAAATAAAGAATATAATTGATATCTTTAATAAAGATTCATGACTTTTCATAATTATATAAAAAAAAAAAAAAGATTACAAATTCTCATCGACGCGTTTGAAACACCTTAATTTATAAAAGCAATAATAGTTGAACAAGTTTACGAAATTAAGTTTACGAAATGACATCCATTAAGTTCTAATATTGAGAAGTCTCAATCGTCGATACATAAAACTTGTTTGGATATCTTCAAAGATTCTGCTCAGTAAATGCTTCAAGAACGATCGATTCTCATCGCTATCTGGCAGAGGTGAGAAGAGAAGCGGACAGAGAGTTTCCGAGGTTGCCTACCTACGCTCCTACATATCCGCCACTTTGCAGCCCTTTCCTCCCCTTTCCCTGCCCTCTACTATCTCCGTATACAAGTCCCTCTCCTCTTCCTCTCTTACTCTCTCCCTCTCTCTCTCTCCGCCATTATGTTCCCTTTTGCTAGGCGTCTCTATAGCAACCCGCCGCCACTAACGCTGGCAGACAAGAGAACGGTTACCTACGCACACACCCACGTGGTTAGGAGCATGCGTGCACACCCTCTTCCTCCTCCTCCTCCTCCTCCTCCTCCTTCTCTTCCTATTCCTTTTTCAACTCCACACGTTGGGCATATCGTACACGGACCTGACCCATTTCAAAAAGTCCTTCAACAGAGCAAAGGTGAAAAGACGTGACTCGAAAGCTCTAATCTAGCTAACTTTCATTACACTTATCAAAGATTCACATGTCCCCTTCTTATAATTAGGTTAAGCGATTCATGTTCGTACTATTATAAATGGCAATTATAACTTTGCATAGAAATTCCTAAAGACTATACGTCGAATCACGAGATTATTTATCTGCGATACAAATAAAGAATTGGAAACAATTTATTTTATTATATTTTTATATATCTTACTTTCACGTAATAGAAATACCAGGATCGAATTTGAGTGGTTTTCGTTTTCGTCGAAAAGCTTTCTTCCACCTTCCGCTATTTACTAGTTTAGCGACGCGTAAATAACGCGTCGCCGATGGCGATACCATACAAGGAATAATAGGTAAGTTAGGCAAAATGCCTCGTACTTGTAACACCCGTAAATGGCATCGTAGTTGAGAGGATCCGAGGCAACTGAGCGCCTAGGGGTCGGAACGCTTTCGGGCCCCTTGATGAATTGTCCGCACGTGTCTGCCCGCGTACCACCGCCTAATTACATGCTGATCACAGCGAGTACCTATATTGTTCCCTCCTTCCTCCTACGTTAGGTCACCCTCGCATAACCGTACGCTATCCTACCCTCTCTTACTCCACCCTCATCCTTCCTTCTCTCGCTAAACGCGAAATTGCCTATTGTGCTCGGTTTCGCGGTCGAAACGGCCAACAGCCTATCATCAAAATCCACCGACTGATACTTTTGTAATTTGCGTTTATCCGCATGTTGAATGGTTATGGAATTTTAATAAATTTCTCGCGACGCTTTTACGAGACTTATGTGGGCGAATTTATGATATTTTTATAAGGTTTTACGTAAAAATTCTTAACTTTCTGAAATCAAGTCAAATTGTCGTACGTTACTTAATTGTAATTTGAGTCTCAATTTTTTTAAAAATTGATTTTTTTTATCTTCAACTTTCAATTTAATCGATTTTTTATTTTATATTATTTTTGTATAACTTTCAAACATTTTTTCTTCAAAAAGAATTTTGAAAAAAATACCTTTGACATTGTTTTTTCGTGGAATATTGTATAGTTTCTCGGACAGACCGATAGTTTTAACGAATCATTCGAGGCAAATAAACGATCATGGATTCCGAGCTTCCAGGGAGCGTACCATCGATCCGATTTGCCAATCGACATTTATTTTTTTCCCACCCTTAAAATTGTCCATCGTGGCGTGAGTCGTGGATTGATGTGTTTGCCGGAGTCGCTGATAGATGGAGGCGCTCGTGTTGTCGGCGCCCTTCCTACCCCCTTAACATAGACAAATGCTTCCTATCCACCCCTAACAAATATCTCTCAGATTTATTATGCGAAACCGTCTTCGCTACACGACGACAACCTTCCTGAAAAGTTCGAGGCTGCAAAAAATTGCTTTCCTTTTCGGCTCAATCGTGCGTAACATGACATAAGACAGGAGAAATTCGTTCGATACATCAAATCGATAATAAATTCACTATAAAAATGTACGAAAATTTACTTAATCCTTAAGTCAATCTTTAATTTTTATATTTCTCTTTCGCTTTTTTAAAAATACATACGTTCTAAGTTCATAAAAAGATTCATATAGTTATTATCGATCCATTCGTAAAAAGTAAAATTAAAATCGTTTTTTATTATAGAAATATCGATAACACATCTTATTGTATATAGAAACAAGTTAAATGCCATTTTTTGTGGTAATTTCTATGAACGTCATTTTTTTTCACCTTGGATTTGTCGGCATCGAATTAAAAAAATAAAAGAAAGGAAAAGAAAAAAAAAGAGGAAAAAGAAAAAAATAAAAAAGAAGAAAAAAGAAGAAAAAGAAAAAGGAAAAAAGATAGAAAGAAGGAAAGATAAATTGACCCATAGCCAGTGGGCCGCGGTTCATTATCATTACTCGCGGTTCGCGTGATACGTCGCCGTGTGCGTTCGACTGTGCGCATGGTAGATGATGTCGGGGCACCCTCGCAAATTATTGTGGATATAAAAGTGCTGCGAAGTGATACTACTGAATGAACATACGAACGAACGAACGAACGTTGGAACGACGGAACGATGGAACGATGGAACGATGGAACGAACACCGCGAATATCGGCGAACAAAACGCGCCGGCCGATCTCGTCGCATATTTGTGGCTCCGCTATCCGGTCGTAAATAAAGTCCCTCTAAAAACAAAAACACGACGAAATAACGAACAAATGCACCTATCACTTCTGGTACATAAAGTTCCGCGATATTTTCTATGTGTATAAGAGTAAACATGTGTGAGTGAGGTGGTGTACGAATGCATGCTAGCTCCTCCAGTTCGCGACAATCCTGATGGCAACGATAGTGTTCGTGTCGTCGTTGATATTTTGATATAAGCAACGAGACAAGAGTGTGAGGAAAAGAAAAAAAGAAATAGTATATGTATGTCTGCGCAATGAAAAACTAAAACTGTTGTTGTATACCGTCGAATGTTCAACCAGTATGAGGTTAATAGTCGAACAAACGAGGAAAGTAATGCAGACCACCGTGCTTGCGCTTTTCTACCAAACATAAAATGATATAGCGTCATACGTTGGTAAACTAAAAAACATTCACTTCGATGTTCTTGCTATTCATTTTATACAAGGTCGATGTTTGTTTTTCCTTAACGAAAAAAAAAAATATCTTATAAGTAAAAAACTCTTGCATTTTACAAATGAAAAGTTGCTAAAACTTATGGAACGACTATTACATTACCATTACACTCGTTCAATGTATCTTTTTCTATCCAATTTAAAGTCTGCCTTCTCATTGACCTCGATCACTTCTTTCTGCTACATACTCGAGTAGACGAGCATCTAATCGTTCAAATATCATTTTTTTTGTTTTCTCGTATCTCCGTAAAACTTATTTTTGGTCCTCTGGTTTCGTCCACCAATAAAACAAAGAACTGTTACGGATTGATGTTGGGGAAAGTAAGAGAATGGGAAAAAAAATAAATAAATTGCGATATTCTTGGGTAGTACGAACGCAATATCGGTGTATATTTACGAGCCTTCAGGGGGTTGCCGTAGAGGCTCACATCGGCGTTTCGCAAAGGAAAAGAGGCTAAGAGAGAAAGAGAGAGAAAAAGAGAAAAAGAGAGAGAGAGAGCGAAAGAGAGAGAGAAAGAGGGTGGAATGGTGGAAGAAAGGCAATGCGGCTGTAGAGAGGATAGGAGTGGGTCGAGGAGGGTGAGTTTGTTGGGAGCGAAGGTCGGTGGCGTTTCTTGCAAGAAGAAGCTCCCCGGGCCGTACCGCTCAAAAAACATTCAAATTAATTCCAGCCGGCTTGTTCCAATGATGGCGGCCAATGTTGTGCAACATAAGACGAGAGAGAAAGAGAGAGGGAGAGAGAGAGAGAGTGAGTCTCGGTCTCGTACGTGATCTCCCGTACACAGATAATGCATGCGAGTGAGTATGTGAGCATCATGACCGGATGTATATGTACAGGTATGTACATATGTTCCGCGTGCGCTTATGTACATTCCTACGAGTACATGCACAGCGAAAATCCATGCAGGTATCTATTTCCACGTACGTACGTACAGGGTGCTCTTTCAAAGAAAATCTGTTATGCTTCGTCGTTTTGCTTTTTCTGATAAAGAATCGATGTCCAAAAATATAAAAACTGTCATTTCCATCAAAAGGAATCGTAACAAAATCGAGAATTATTTCCGTGACTTTAATATAGGATTACTTTTTTATCAGTTTCGAATGTATTTATAAAAGAGCCATCATACTTGTAGAATATAATTTTGTAAAAAAAGAAACAAAAAAAAAGAAAAGAAAAAAAGAAAAATATTGTAAATATATAAAAGATGCTACATCTGTGTGGTTTGAATAAATACAAAGCACATTTCCAATTACATCGTTCGAATGAAAAGAGTTTCTCTCTTATGGCTTCGATATTAAAATAGAAAAAATGTACTCTGATAAAAAGAGAAAGAGAAACGCGACCATTTTCATCGAGACACCCCGTATTGTTACGCGTATACGGAGGAGTATCTTTTCTGGCCAAGCTATCTGAGTGTCTTTTCTTCATCGCCATTTTTCTCCCTTTTTCTCTCTTATACCTCCATCCAGATGTATCCTTCTTCCTATCTCTCTATCTCGTGTACTATAAGAAGACCAAGGCATGTTGGTAACAACATACAGGAAAGGAAGAAGCTTCGAGAAAGGGGAGAATTCCACGACATTTTCTCACTCCCTACTCTCTTTTCACCCGTCTTTGGTCTTTCCTTCTCTTTTCCTCCTCTCGTCCTACTTTGCATGCCTTTATAGAAGAGAGAGGAACCGTCAGGATGCGGGAAGGAAAGACGCGAAAGAGGAAAAGAAAGACGGACCTGGAGGGTGGGATGAAGACAGGGAAAAACAGAAAGAGAGAGAGAGAGAAATGATAATCCATTCCGCGGTCATAACGCAGTGTGCTACCGTAAAGCTCACTAGACAAGAAATACGGCCAACCAACCACTCTGTCTCACCTCCCTTTCTCTCTTTGCTTCTTTCTCCCTCTTTTCTTCTCTCTCTCTCTCTCTCTCTCTATCTCTCTCTAACTCTTGCTCCTTTCTTCCCCACCGTATGTCCTCCTCTTCTCGTCTTTCTCTTCTTCCTCTGACTCGGTCGCACGCTCTCTTTCTCTCCCGTATATCCCGCGGCAAACTTATCCTCCTGGTTATATGCAAACCACCATCGTTCCCCCAGGCCAGTCATAAACTTACTGAATTATATTACGTGGACTTGCTGCTACCTCTGTCCACTTCGCTCGGCTCTTCTCTTCGGCTTTTTCCTATCCTTTTTCTTCTCCTTTCTCCCTAGTGACCTTCGTTCGCGGACATTTCCTCGAATCAAAAAGTATGAGTTTCGACGTGAAAAGTACGAGTAACGTAACCAAGATAAATAATTAAGTGCAAACTTTATTGGATTATTAAATTTCGATAGTTGACTTTTGTACTACATAAACATTACCGGTACTATAAATATTATAACACGTAAATACTTACTTTATAAATGTTATATCAAAAACAATTAGAAATGAGATAACATTTAGGCTATTTCTTACATCATCCTTCTCCTTATTTCCCATTCAAACAAAATAACAAGCAACTAAATATAGAATGCTAATAGAATGTGATTCGGGATTCGGAGCAATCGATCGAGCATATATGTGCGAGATACTCGCGAGTCGGTACAGAATGTGCCGAGGAGGAAGACGAACATCATTACTAAATGCAAATCGTGAGCGTGGCATGCCCGTTCGTCGATCGATCCAGTTTGCACACGATTGTTCCACGCGCCAAGCGACGGCCGATGCGAGACAAGCGAGCCGAGCGAGCCAAGCAGCGTGCGTAATGTCGTTTAAACGTTTAGGGTTGGCGCGCGTTAACGGGGTGAGAATCGGCCGTCACCACTACCATCACCAGCACCATCACTATCACTACGCCAACGTCGTACAGTTCGACACGCGCCTCGTTGGACAGCCGATCAGCTTTTTTTCCTCTTCGTCGCATTTTAATAACCTTGCTTTCCTACTACTTTTCTTTCTCTTTTTTTTCTAATTATTCCGTTACGTGGACGTTTCTGAGAAAAAAAGAATGAATGAGAAAGAGAGAGGAGAGATAAAGAGAGAGGAGAGAGGAAGAGAGAGAAGAGAGAAAGAGAGAGAGAGATAGTAACAATAAGATACTTTACTTAAGCTCCGTCAACATCGACGACGTTATTGCTTAAAATTAGACGAAAAATGTTTTCTTTAACTTTGTTCCAGTGATTTCGATAACAAGGCCGAAGTTGATACGAAATATATTAAAATACCTTTTTACAAGAGAAACTTTAACAAAATATTAAATGTGTACAAGATGTTTTGTAAAATTAGATAAGAACAATTATTAATTATATTATTTATACGATCATTTCCAATAACAATGTTTCCCTCCATCTTGAAGAGCTTTTCTTTATAATCGGAATAGTCGATCCATATCGAAGCAAAGTCAACCTACTACCCTAAAACGCATTCTTGTTCTCTCACTCGACGTTCGAGCAAAACTCCCATAACAATCGCCGTGTAATTCGATTCGATATCGAGAATTAGAGTTATGATTCCATAGGAATAATATACCAGCAGGTCTTACTGTGATCGCACAACGTCCCGGCACGTGCGGATCGCCCATAAGCGCCGCTCGTCCAATTATAATGCGCGATTTGATACACGTTGCCTTTCTCGTAGATCGACGACGACGACTCAATCCACTGAGATTTCCTCGTCCACCCTCGACCTATCTAAAGTCATTGTGTATCCGATTTTCTCTCTTTCCTTCTTTATATCAATAATATAATTTTCTTACAAAAGTATAATGTCAATTTATGATCATAAGAATTATCAAAATAATTTTCTTTCTTTCAAAGAAATATCAATTTTTATTTAAATTAATAATTTATAATAGAATCAAAAAGTAATACCTAAGATGCATTTAAATCTTTGATTTATCGAACAAAATTTTACGATAAAGTTATCTTGCTGATCTTAAAATTAGCTGAAGTTTCATATCATAATCTGATTTGAGGCAGAAAAATTGTGCCAGTAGATAATGACCAACGATGTTACAAAGCCAAGCGATAATTCATTTCTCGCTGGCAGATCGTCCGTCAATTTCTTTGGATTTTTTTTTCTCAAAGCGAATGGTCGGACGTGCGTTCACGTACGTACGTATAAGCCCATTCTTTTTCTATAGGTTAGCCCTCCTACAGCGACACGAGCAGTCACGTGTCGATGGCACCCCCCACCCATTTTCGACCACCGCCCACCCGCACCGTTCACAGGAGCCTTCGCTAACCCCTTTGTCACCAAGCTGCCCACTTTAGACACCCCTGAAAGAACCACCCTGTTACGACCTACCCTCGTCACCTCCGCAACGAGTTCTCTCTTTTCTCTTCCTCTTTCTCTTTCTCTCTCTCTCTCTCATATTTTTTCTCTTTCTTATTCATTCTTTGTTTTCTCCCAATGTGCAGCACGTTTACGTGTTGGAAGCTTTAATAAAAACCTACTTACTTTAAGAGAAACGAAGATTCTTTCTCTCTCTCTCCCTCTCTCTCTTTCTCTCTCTCTCTCTCTCTCTCTCTCTCTCCCCGTCTTTTTCTTTTTTACATTAATTCTCTTTTCCATTTTTATTTCTATTATCTCTATATCTTTATCTCTGCGTACAATGAATTGGTACTATTTTTATAATATTGAAATAAATGTTATCTACCTACATATATCTCATGCAGATAGCATAACGCTGATAAATAAGATATTCTAAATAGAAAAAAAACATATATGTGTAAAGAGTTATATAAATTTAAGATGGAAAATTTAGAATATTTTAATTACGATTATTAAGAACTTTCTTGTCTCCCTAAAGTCCTAACGAGCTGACGTTCGTCCATTTGCATTTTACTTGCGACCCGAAAACTCATTGTGAAATCCGAACAAAGAAACGATGAGTAAAGGGTCGCGCGTTGTTATCATCTATCCATCGCAGCTGATGAAGAAAAGGAAGAAGAGATACAGGAATAGAAATAAAAGAGAAAGCATGACGATGAGAGAATGAAAGAAGAAATAAAACAATAAGAAGAAGAAAGCAAAGAAATGCGAAAGGGTCCAGGATTCATTCGCAAACGACAGTTTGTCTCGTGCTGGTTTACTCTTTGGGGGTGAAAGCAGTTCTGGCGATAATTTTCTCGCTTACAGTTACACAAAACGATAAGCTATGTCGCGGACAGAGGAACTCGTTCAGATGGCGGAAAAGTGGAGGGCCGAAGTGGAGGGAGATGGAAGCAGCGAAGAAAGGAGGAGGAAGAGGAGAAACGGTCGGACGGTCACCGTCGCAGTTGGGAAAATATGTACAGCAATTCGGACGAACGAAAAGAGTGTGAGAGACAGAGAGGGAAAGGGAGAGAGAGAGAGAGAGAGCTCTGGTGAACTTTAATATTACAAAAAGTTGTAATCTGACGGGCGGTGATACCTGAAGCGTAAACCTCGGGCCATCCAATTTATAAAAATAACGATGAAATTACTGTTGCGTGAAGTGTAGCATCACGCAGGACACCGATGTAGCCAGCAGCTAGCAGCATTTGCAGCAACGATGGTAACGTTGCATCGTGCAAAAGGATGACGTTCGTTCCATGGCCGAGTGTTGGTGAGAGGTAGCTGCTGAAAACGCGGACGCACGAATATGCGAGAGAAAGAGAAATAGAGAGGGAGAGAGAAAAAGAGAGAGAGAGAGAGGGAAAGAGAGAGATGTGCGCGTTTTGTCCATCATCGACACGGTGAATCGTCCAGAGGGATGAGAAGGATGAAGGGGTGGAAGAGAAGAGGAGAGAAGGGTACATAGGGACTGGCGGGAATGAAATTGATGTTTTAGTCTTCTCTACTACGCGTTTTACGTTCGAAAAAATATGCGCACTGGTACGTAAGCTAATCGGTGGCAATAACGAAATCTCGAATCCGATTAATTAAAACGGCCGGATACGCGAGCAGGCTCGAGAAAACGAGCTTTTCAAGTTCTTTCGAACGTTGCTATCGGTGAAGTATCGTCTACGTCGTCTCTTTTCCTTTCTTTTCTTTCTTTCTTTTCTCTTTCTCTTTCTTCCACTATCTATCTTCTATCTTCTCTTTTTCTTTTTTAATTTTTTCTCTTTCCCTTTCTCTATCTCTCATTTCGCCGTCAGTGCTGGTCGCACATCAGGACTGTATTTAAACGTACACCTTCTGTCGCTCTTCCAAGAACCACTTTTCGGAATAAACGTCGGCAAAACGAAATTAACTTTTTCTCACTACGTTTCAATGCAATCGACTTCACCGGCAACGAGAAAGACTTATTGCTCATCGTTGGGTTTAAGTTCGGAAGAAAAATCAATATTAAATCAGTGAAGATAATTAACAAACTAAAACTCGTACTTCTTCTCTTTAGTTAGAATACGTTAGAAATTCTAAACGTTTTTAATCGAATGATTATTTTCAGGAATATATTTTTAATATTTAAAAACAAAAGTTAATTTATCTCTTTAAAAAATGTACAATTGAGAAGACACCACCAAGAGCAAGAAATAAAAAACTTGAAACCTTAATGGAAAACGTTTGACGTGGCCGATCACGTCGGGAGGAGCAATCGAGATTCGAGATCCTTGTCACTTTATTAGATCACGATGAATCAGAGGACGTCGCGATTTTCGCTCAACATCGACCATTCTCAGAAAAGGGTCGGTCCTACCCAACATCGTTCTCCACCACCCTTACCTATGCAATCCTCATCGGTCTGATGCTAACAATGTTTGCAGATATATTGTATCTCACGCATCACTTGGTCCGCAAATTGTTTTATAAACAGATTATAGCTACAGCCGGGTCGCTACTACCGTAACGCCGGTAATATACTCCGGCCATCCTCTCAACCCCTCTTTCTCATCCCTTTCTCCCTCCTTCTGTCTCTCTTTCTCTCTCGTTTTCTCTTCTGGCATACGCGCGGATTTCCTCTCGTTTCAACCTCGACGATGGTAGCAGCCTTCATCAAATTCTTGATGCAATAAAGGAGAGAAATTCGCGTGACCTCAGAGAGACTCTCATATATCGTCACGACGAATCGCGGAAATAGCGCAACGAGTGACCCGGAAGAAGCCACGTTTCCGAATTTCTAGGCTATGAATGCGAACGCGGTTTAGTTTCCGTTAGCCCAGAAATTGGGATAGATTCTCAATCGATCGTATATCTGTTCGGAAGATCGATTCGAAGTAAAAATAACTCGTTACTTCTCCGTAAAAGCATTGTTCTGGAACAAAACCTGATCCCTTACATATTTTCATTTTTTATATTCTATAAGTACAATCATTTCATTTGTTATTTCTAATATCTCCAATGTAATTATATCTTTAAAGAATACATTTTTTTTTCTTTTCTTTTTTATTAAATCTCTTGCAAATTATAATTCTTTTTAATTGAAGAAAGATCTCTGAATGAAAAAGTTATAAAAAACACATTAAAAAGTCATAGCAGTACTCTATCTGAAGGATCGAATATTTAGGGGTGGCTCGAATTTCTACATTCGAGAAATGGGAAAATCCCAGTGAATCAGTGATCCTGGCTCATTGGCTCGATAATAGCGGTTAGCCGCTACCCGAAGCGGAACACCGGCCCTTATTGTGGTGAACCTGAGGCTTAATGGCCTGTGACCCGGACCAATGCTATTGCAACGTGCATCCGGACACATAAGTGTAGAAGAAGAGGCCATCGTGTTTCGCTATCGCCGTCGTTTTCATCGTCGTTTTCGTTGTCGTAGTCGTCGTAGTCGTCGTAGTCCTCCTCGTCGACGGGAGGAGAATCGCGAAGCGAAAACTTAGTTATTCCTGCTGCGACGGAAGACCTAACGTTCCCGGCGCCGCGACGCGCCTGCCAGGCGTCTCCGGTCGCGTGGCTTTATAGTCCCGCATAACCTCCCCCTTAAATTTGAAATGCTTCGAACCCCTATTGCGTCTTTTCTTCGGCTGGCTCCACTCCCAACATCTTTCGTGAATTTTCACAAGGTTTCCTCCGTTGAGGACTCTTCCATCTTGATTTCTCAGTTTATATCGCTTTCAGATATGCTGGTTTTATAATTGAAAAATATAAAAAAAAAAAGAAATATTTTTCTTCTTTTTCGTTCGTCACTTAAAGTATGTCGAATAGGCAGATTTATAAGTTTTGAATATTGATGTAAATTCAAACGAATCGTTTATATGTTCAAGAATGAAAAAATTGATACATCGATATTTGTCACGTATAATCCAATATCTTAAAAAAACCAAACCGATCGATAAGCTTTTACGCGAGAACTCGGTAGATGCCACGCAAGGGAAACACGATTAAAAGAGGGAGACGCACGTCGTATGACTACAACCTACGAGAGATGCCCCGCACGATTACCTACCCAATTTCGAATATAATTTTCTTGTTAACTGTAAAATCCAATAATTTTTGATTATGACTAACCCGGTCATAGTCGTTCTTCTTTCTTCTTTCTTCTTTCTTTACAAACTCCTATCTCCCTTCCTCTATTTCTCTTTCGTTTGCTCTTTTTAATGATAATGAAGAACGTAGTAAAAGAGAAATGAACAGCAAAGAAGATAGAAAAAAAAAGATAGAGATAGAGGTGAAAAGGACGAAAGGTCACGAGAAAGCATAAAAAAGTAGGAACTGACTTAACCAACTCTCAGCTCTTTCTCACTTATTTTGCGAACTCGACGTAACACGATTCCTGTAGCATTTCTGTTTTTCTCTTTCACTCTCTTTCTCTTTCTTCTTGACTTTTTCAAAAAGATATCGTATACAGTAGCCGTGCGTTCTGTTCCTCTATCTTTCGTTTCCTTCTTTCGTTCATTAAAGCCTTTCTCTGCATTTCTCCCTGATAAAGAGAGAAAGATCTGGCCATAAACTGGCCTGCCCTTTGTTTTTTGCGCAGTCCTTCCAATTATACCCAAATAAAAGGGCACAGGGCACTCTCCTTTCCTCGATCTCCTATCGATGTTCTTCCTCCTTGCCTCGTTCTACCCTTATTCTTGCATTACCATCGAAAGCTCTCACAATCAGCGCTGATTCTTGAGTGGGAAGTTTCATAGGCGGAGCTTCAGCGACTACATTGAACCAGTAGATATGGTTATAGCGTTGTTGGCAAATGAGTTTCGCTCGAGAAGAGATGCCCACCTACTTGATAGGTTCTCCTCTTAAGATCTTGTATGAACTTATAAAGGAAGATCTTTAACTCGAAAATTCTAATTTGAGAATTTATATTAGATACATAGAACACATAAAAAATCATATAAAGAATAATTTTCTTTTCGGCTTAAATTTTAAATTGGAATCACCTCTTGAAGTTTTCTTAATTTCTCTTTTCTCAAAACTAACTTTCTAAAAATCTATTTATACTATAAAACAATAAAAGATTATTATAAGGTGAATAAAGTCATTTTTATTGCGAATTCTTTCTTCGGTACCTGAACGACTCAACTTCGTCGATCTTGGTTTCTCAGGTCTCTCAACGACATAATGATATTTTAGTTCAATTATAAAACGGCAATCTTCGGTTGAAACGATTCAATCCTCAAGAACCGACATTTATTCCAAATCATTATCGTGATGGTAACGTCACCACTACACTCCTCAAATTTCGCATTAAGTGGATCCTATTCACTAGGAGCAGCCTCCTTCTACTTGTTTTTTTCCTACTCCTTATTCTCCTTCTTCTTCTGCCTTATTCTTCTTCATCGGCAATTATTATTATACTTTCCCATCCAAGTCGATACGCTGCGACGCATCGGGCTACTGCGGAAGAGAATAATGGGGGCATCCTGATGCAGGAGGTTAAAAGGAAGGAGAATGGTAGTAGGAGAGGGAGTGAGGAAGCAAAAGAGGAGAAGGGTAGATCGTTCTACCTTGGTCCATGATCCAGTGGTGAGGGAGCCAGTGCCCTCCTCTTCTATGCGCCTCGCTGACTACAGACCACGGAGTTGAATCAATTAAAGTTTAATCCGGAACTGGGATCGAAGGAAACGCTAGGCTCCTCTCACCCTTCCTCCTCGCACCCCCGTTTCTTCCGTTACCCTCGTTGTACCGACCTTCTCTCTCTCTCTCTCTCTCTCTCTCTTTCTCTCACTCACTCTTTCTCTTGCTTATTTTTTCTATTCTCTCTCTTTCCTTCTTCTTCTCCTTCGACGTTACCCACCACCCCCTTAAGAGAGCCGTAGGGATATTGTGCGAGCTACGAGCTTGGCAATGACGGAAACGGGGAGACAAGGATAGCTTGAAGGAAAGAATATATATATATATATATAGACAGACAGACAGATAGATAAGAGAGAAAGAGAAAGAGAAAGAGAAGTTAGAGAAGAAGGCAAAGTATGGTCTAGTAGGGTGCCGTTTCTACGGGACGAAAAATGGGGAGACAGAATGGGGATAGAAAGGGCCCTCCAAAACTGTATCGTTTACGTGAGGGTCTTCGATCACAATAGGGGATTCGCAACGAGCGGAAAGAATAGTTATCCGTAATATGGGGCGACGCGTGCTGATGAGTCGAGCCGGAAGTTTCGATCGCTCGTCCCGTCGAGAATATCGAAGACATCTACCCTCGTTAAAAACGATCTACGATCGTTCACAATCCCGTTGTTCCTGTCGTTCTTGTCACGCGATTTTTTTTATTCAACATACCGATCGAACATTCGTTATATTAATAGAATATTCTTTAACAAAGAGATTATTTCACATTAAAGAGCTACACGATATTTATACAAAAGAGATTAAATTTATCATTTAATCTAAAAGAATATTAACGATCTATGATTTTCGAAAGGTTTGATTGATTTTTAAGTTACTTGGATTATTAATACCTAACGTGAACGATCGTATAAACAAAAAACACTGAATTAATCTCGTAGAATGTTACGGCAAGCGGTCATCCATAGAGCAAACGTGAGATCCTTTTTAATCGGATAACCCCGCGGCACGCACTCCGAACGATCGAAAGTGCACCCACTCGACATCCACTTTCTCGGTCGTTGACTTTTTGTTCTTCCCTGTATTTCTCTCTTCTCTCTCTCTCTCTTTCTTTCTCTCTTTCTCTCTTTTCCTCTTCTTCTTCCTCTCGCTTCTATACTCTTCGAACAATGGACGTCAAGCTTAGAGAATGCGTCCGTGTCCGCCCCGTTTACCTGCAAATGCTTCGAGCACGGTGTAGTCGCTGACCCGCACGGTAATCTCTCATTTTTGCTCGGGACAAAAGCACACTAAATCTTATTGTTCTTTCGCCGGTAATTAAGGGGTGGGAGGGAGTATAAGTAAGAGAAAGAGATGAAGATGCTGAAGGAGAAAGAGAAAGAGAGAGAGAGAGAGAGAGAGAGAGAGAGAGAGAGAGAGAGAGAGAGAGAGAGAAAGAGAGAGAGAGAGAAAGAGAGAGAGAGAGAGAGAGAGAGTGAAAAGAATAAAATGACGAAGATGCGACGAGTATAGTGAAGCGGTTTTCTGAATTAGTTCACAATTGTTCTTCATTTTGCTATACTTTTTCTCTTTTGCATTTTTCGATTTTACCTTACTCTCATCTTAGCCTTCGTACACATAATAAATAAGATTCCCGACAAGATTTCCTTCTTTATTTCATGATTATGTTTACGCTCAACCGCCCGCGTAGAATTAATGAAAAAAAAATTGTGCGACAAAAATTGTGACGTGCTGAAATAAAAGGAGAAATACTAAGAGAAAAATAAAATTATTCCTACAACGATTAACATTATAATTACGTTTAATCGATTTCTTCCTATTTGATACTCATCAGATAAGAATTAATCGTTATAACTATGAGCAATCGTATACATATCTACATATGTGAGCGCCTTGTATTATCTATCAACTCTTTTATCTCATGAACATCATTGGTTCCTTAATGACATTCTTCGTCAAAATCTATAATACTCTAATTAAATGAGGAATTCTCATTTTATCATTCGTATTTCATAAGATAATCTTTCAATAATGTTATTATCAATGTCGTACGAGCGATATTGTATATTTATAATTTTGTTTTATTATCGATACTTCGAATAAATAATCTTTCGATTGAAAGGTCATTAAAGAAAAATTATTAAAAATTTCACCTACTTTTACACAATAAATACGTTATCGTACGGATATAATTATCTTTTAATTTATTATTAATAGAAATTGACATGTTTGATATTTTTTGGCAAAATTCTAAATAAAGCGTCGATTTCTTTGTCTCAAAAACCGTAATGCTTTGTACTTTTTAAGATAAGGTCGACGTTCGGATCTCGTTTCGTGGATGGAGTGTAGAAAAGTTGCGATTGCAAAAACTTGTCTGGTCTTCGAGACAAAAGAAACAACTTCGATGTATTTGGAAGTAGCTAGAGATTCTGACTTCTTCTTCTCTTTCTTTCTTTCTCTCTCTCTCTCTCTCTCTCTCTCTCTCTCTTCTTCTTCTTCTTCTTTCTCCCTGTTTCTCTGTTTCTCTTTCTCTCTTTCCACTCTCGTTCCGATTTTATTCGCAGCTTCCACCTATTTTCCCACCCTTCAGAGAAACTTTCGAACGATGAATCGCGACTGTATCTCGTACTTAGAAACTACGTGCTCTTCACTCCGCGCATCATCGCCGTAAACTTTGTTCAAGTTAATCGAGATATCGTGGAGCTTAAAAGCAAAAAATAAATCCTTGAACAAGCATCCATTGAATGATTCCTTTATCCCATAATGCGGAGAAAGAACTTCCTTGAATAAGAACGAGATTATTAAACTCGATTAAAAATTATAATATAAAAAATTATGGATTAAATGTTAAAAATGAATTTCTCAGTACATACGCTTTTGAAAGGATTTTACTAATTTGTAATAAATAATCTATTTACTTTCGTAGAATACTCAATAAAGTCATATATGATAAATGAATTTTTATCACTGAGAACTGTATGTAATGGAATAATAAAATAATGGAAAAAGTGAAGATTGATAACTTCACGATTTTTCATGGATAATTTTTCAAATTGAATTTACATATCTCCGATCGTTTCTGTAATCTCGTTGCTGACAAATCTTTCTTCTTTTCTTCCATCTAACGAAAATCTGCTACAACTGACGATTCACGTGATCGCAAAAAGTTAATTTGCATATTCGAAACCTTCCGTAGAACGGAAATTCTTCGGACAGAGCCGTTCATCGAGCATGACGAAGCATCGGTGCAATTTCTGATCGTACTCGTTTCTGATCGAAAGATTCGTCTCGTTCTCCGCGTTTGAATCTAAATAAAATAGATATATGGAAAATTTTTCAATGTAACGATTCTCCAAACGTTAAAAAGAGTTAGTAAATATTCTATCGTTCAACCCTAAAAATAGTCTTCTCGAAGTTTTACAAAAATTATGAAATTACAAAGAAGACATCGTTCGAAGTTTTACAAAAATTAGGAAATTACAAAGAAGACATCGTTCACTTGAAAGCAACAAAAAAGTATCCAACGGTACTCGCATAATCGAAAGATATCTTTGGAAGGGATGAACAGATTTATCTTCCACACGTTCATCCTAAAAATCTCTGTCCTCCCTGCTCATAGACTACCATCGTCCGTTTATCAAATAGCTTCAGTTAATCCGGTTACAAGCAATCCGGGAATGGTGGAAGACGAGCAACTACTGTGCAAAGAGATAGAGAGACAGAAAGAAAGAGAGAGAAAGAGAGAGAGAGAGAGAGATAGAGGGGAAAAGAGTAAGAGAAAGGACAGTGGCGACTGATTGCAATGTGTAATGATGGAACGAGGGGTGAGCAGTAGCCTGGAAGTAAGTAAAAATTTTAAATTTAGTTACAGCTCGCGTGCCCACGCCCCTCTCTCATCCCCATGTTGTATCCTCATCGACTCAGAAAATGTCGCTTGATACTAGACAAGATGAGTCAGCGACAAAGATTTGCTATTGGCAAGAATCGTTTCGATGTAGGTTACTGCTATCCTACCTGATTCATATCATTGAATTCATCTTTTATCCTGTACTCATCAATTTTTTAGATATTTATCAATAGATATTCATAAAAAGAAACCGAATTGATATCCATTTATTGTTCCTTATTGAACTTAATGTAAATTTAATTAGAATAATATAATAAAGAGTATCATTTGATGATATTTATTTAATAGTACGTAAATTTTAATAAGTATTACCGTATTTTCTATTGATTTCGCACATCGTTGATCCAAAAACAAAAAGGTAATTCTCAACAGAGAGAAAATGTAAAAAGAAAAAGAAGAAAAAAGATCTCGTGGAAAATATGGAAGGGCGAATAGAAGAGGTATCGGAAAAAGTAGGAAGGGAAAAAGAATGAAGGGACGAAGAAATGGAAGGGAGGCGTGTGGCTGATCGGCTCGAATAAAGTTTGGGTTGCTTCCTATCCAAGGGTTCGCGATACTTTCTCTTTCCTTTTCTTCTTCTTATACTCACATATATACTAATACACGAGTCGAGTTATTCGTACACGACTAAAACTAAGCGATCAACAACCAGATTATTAGAGTATTAGAACTTGTCTCATAACTCACGAACCTAATGGCCTTTGACCCGGCTGCGATGGCGAATCGGCGCTCGCGTGTTCCGTATTGCATTTGACACGACGGAGAATCTATGAGAATCGTTCGAATTACACTCCTTTTAGCCTCTCCCCCTTTTCTTCGAAATCATTCTCGTTTCCGCAAGAAATTGTTGTCCCGATGATATCGGTCAGATTTTTTTCTTTCTACTCCCCTCGAGCTTTCGGCAATTGTTGTTTCAATCTTATAGATTCCATGAGTTTGAGTTATGACCGATGAATTATTACCAAGCTAACGATGAAATTTATGAAGTTAGATATTTCTAATGTTACATTCACATAATAATATATTCCGTTTACTGATATTGAGTCTATGTTTCTTATTAACTTCTTAAAAACTTCTTTATTTTTCGAAAAGAGAAATAAAAAAATCTTCATACCTATGGCGTAACATACCGTTCGAAAAATCTGTCGATAAAAGTTTTCATCCGTACGATGAGAACAAATTTTCTCTTTCCAGTATTTCTCGATTTCCCGAATTACGACGAAATCCAAATAGTTTTTCAACATCGTCGAGAGAGTTTCGGTCTCGAAAGTAACTCAAGCATTTTTTTGACGAATGAACGGTAGGAAAAAACTAGAATATATTTTCGATAGGTGGTCAGCCGTAGATCTTTCGTCGAGAAGAGAGAGAATAAGAGAGAGAGAGTGAGAGAGTGAGAGAGAGAGAGAGAGAAAGAGATAAGGATAAAAAGAAAGAGAAAGAGAGGGTAAGAGAACAGCTGCAGCTTTAGAGCGACAGAAAGGATGCCGTGAAGTTCCGCGAAGCTGACGCAGCCGATCTCGCATTAGGCGAGCGAATGCACACTCTCGCAACAGGATTGTTTTAATGCCATTTAAACTAATCGAATTAGAGAACGAACCGATGTGACGATACGGAACGATAAAAGAGGGTGTAGGAGGCAAAGACTGGATGGAAGAAGGGCTCAAAGAGGGTTGGGGGTGGAGGGTGGTGGTTGCGATGACGATGGTGGTGGTGCTGACGGCCGGGATGGATACGCAAAAGGGGGCGCGTGGATGTGCAACAACAACCTCCCGTCCTGCAAACTCCGCAGCTGCCAGGCACAGCACCCACTCGACCGGAAGTAACGCGACTACTGCCTACTACACGTCGCTCTCTGTCTCTCTCTTTCTTTATCAGCTTCCCTTACTAATACCACTATTCTCATCATACTTTTTTCATTCTTTTTTCCACTTAGGTACTATATTTATCTGTATATCTATCTCACTTCATTTATTTGTCTCTACTCATATCTCGTACCTTCTTTCTCTATTCTCGTTGCTCCTCTACTCATCCCTGTCATTTACATCCTCCAAGTCAATATACATTTATCGATTTTGTAGATAGATACTTGAATAGTTAAAATAATCTAAGAATCCATAATTTCTGTCTTTTGATAAAAGGCAAAATGAAATAGCGTGATCTTCGATTTCTATCCATTGAGTTAATTAATCATTTTAATTAATGACGATGATAAATAACCATGATTATTTTAATCTTTAAGCAGTAAAAATAAAATGATTCTATTTCCTATTTATTATTAAAATGATGAATAGAAATAACTTTTAAGAGAAAATAAATTTGAGGATAAACCGTAGATTAAGAGCAGTCACATTTTTAAGGAAAAATGTTGTATAAATAAATAAAAACGTGGAAAGGAAAAAAATCAGAATCGCGTGAAAAACGTGTAGCTATTATGGAAGAGACTTTCAAATATAAAACGCAAGAATCGTAAAGTTCGTGTTTACGGTGACTACGTTCTCCCTCTTTTTTGCCTGTTCATTTTACATCGTATGTTTTTTGCGAGCTGTCAGGAACACGAGGATTTACACGCGTTCACACATCACGTACACGGTGACGGCGTGTGTTACCTAAATGCTAATTGCATATGTAATTCATTACCGCTTCGATGCGCATATAGGGACGCGCGCTCTCCCGCGCTCCTGGAAACGTCAGAAATTAAAAATCGCCGCGCATTTTCTCGCAATCGTAGTAAACTCTATATGGATGTGTGTGTGTGTGTATGTGCTTGCGTACATACGCAAAAGAGAAACGCAACGAGCATTTCACACCGTCGAATCGAATCGAATCATTTCTACTTCGCTGCTGACGCACGTGTTTGTCGTTCGTCAGGGGACGAGCTCGAAGCTCGCGCGTTATGCGAAATATTACTTCGCACCCTGAAATAATGACTTTTTTCTTCGAGATTTACAATTTAAGCTTGGATACTGTACGCGACGGTTCCACTTTATCTTGCAACTTATGATTTTTTTTTTTCTAGAAATGGCTGGAATAAAAGTCTTTGAATATTTCTTTGTTTTCTCGTAAAATTCGCATGACACATTTCAAAAGTAAAAATTGAAAGATAAATAAAAACTTTGTAGATTTAGAAATATTTGTTTTTAATAAAAAAAAAAATTTACGATATACTTTGAATTGATAAATCATAACGTACGATATAGATACTTCAGTTAAACGTTAGGACTACAATTAAATTATGTACAAGCTATGTCGAACATAATATGCCTATTGCTTATTATACGTTTCTCCTCTGTCCTCCCTCTTTCGCTGTACTCCACGTCACAGAATTGCGTACACCCCTATCCTTCATTAAATAGGTCTACGTACTCTTACTTCCGTAATACATACACGTCCGTCTGAAAGCAAATGATGATTATTATTATGTTCGGAAAATGTAAGACACTTTTAGAATTATTTCCGACATTTCGTATACAGTGAAAACACATTAAATAATAACTTCGAATGATAACAACAAATTATAATATAAATGTATTCAATTTAATACATATACATTTTTTTAAAGTATATTACATATACTCGAAAATCAATTATTTAATATATTATAGTAACTCGTGATTTTTATCTGCAAATTAAATTCATAATAAAAACTATGATAAAAACGCTTATCGTAAAAGAAATTTAACAAATACTTCGGTTAAATATATGCATACATATTTATATATTTCAATAGTCACCTACAAAGTAATTTCAACTATGATAAAAACAACATTAACAAATAGATGCGAAGGAACATTCTGTAATTAATAATTCGTTTACCCACGAATACCGTCCACTTAGTCGATATTAAATAATAATACAAAATAATATAAAATCGTGGATCTCGAAGGGCATGTGTTAAATATAGAGAAAAAAAAGAAAAAAAAAAGAAAAAAAAAAAGAAAAAAAGAAAATCTATTCCTCGTGGAGTGGTTTACTGTATATACAAGATGGAATAGCGCAATGCGCATGTAACATCGCGCTGATCCAACCCTCCGAAAAAGCAACCCCCCTCGAATAGCCGGTTGCAACCCTCCTATCGGCATCGCTCCGCCCCGTACCACCACTCTTGGTGCACCCCAATACCCGTGCGCCGGTTTATAGTCGCCTATAGGACTGCAGCTTCTGCCTGGCGTTGCGAGCGCGTCGGCAACAAACCCACTGAGTTTCCTATCCCCGCTATCATTGTTCCTTTTCGCGAACGTTTCAAGAACTGAATGTACCTCCTCATCGTACTTGTATCCGTCCATTCCTCGATTCCTTCTTAACAATCCACCTTCCACTCCATCTACATATCTTGTATATGATATTATCTATCAACTATGGATCTATATATCTCGAAATCATCATTGATACCATTATTTCTTGATTTTATTAATTTCTATGATAAATATATTTTAAAGTTGTCTCTATTATCTATCGTAGCTTTATATTTTACACTATTGGTTTGTTTTCATTATTTCTTATTTTTACTTTTCGCGAGTTGTTTCGATTTATTAATAGAAATTGATTGAAATCAAATTTAAATTAACGATCGTTATTTCTTTTGATAAAATGAGATGAAAAAATATTTTTAAAGGAGGATATGTTTTTCCTGAAATATATTATCTTTTCGTGTAAATGGATAGATAAGAGTAATATTATACTAAGAGATTTCATAAAAAAAAATTTCGTGAAATGCTTAGGCGCAATGCGTAAATTCGCTAATTCGGGAAATGGAAAGAGAGCGAGCAGCAGAGAAGAGGTTCGGCTAAGCCGCTAATGAAAAGGAGTGTCATTTATTTTTTTTCTCAAAAGAACTACCAAAGTAGCCATAAATTAATGAGTCCGTCTAAATTATACTCCGTCATTTTGTAAGCATACAAAGAGACGTACGTAGTAATATGACAAAAAGGATTAATTATCAGGATTAATTAAGAACGTTAAATCTTTGCACTCATTTTGAAAATAGTTCGCTGGTAATTCGTTCTGTTAATTCATTTCAGAGGTACGCTAGTCTTACGCACACTTGACACGATTTCTACGTAATAACGCAACGTTCTACCTCCATATTATTTGATATATCCAAAAAATAAAGATGTTTAACTATTTCGTATTTTTCGTTCTAGCTAAAAATACGACACTAAAGTCATAGTTTTATCATTTAAATGAAACCGCACAAATTAATTTCCCTTCACCGATGATAAACATTATCTCACAAAGTGTGATACATTATTATGTGATATTAAAAAAAAAATAATCTTAGAGAAAAATTATTTTAAAATATTTAATCAATTATCCTAAAATTTAAATTAAAATAAAAGCTTCGATATACTTATATACAATAACGGATTACATTCAACCAAGCAAAGCTTTCTCTCTTCTTTAGAGAATCCATTTTCTTGATTCGTAGGTCTCTCGTTTTCACTCTGAAATATTATACGCGTCCAATACATTAGTGGAAAGTCTTTTCGAGTATTCGGCGGCATCATACGATGTAGATGCCACCAAGGCATTAAGCTGAATATTACCGAGGAATATTTTAGCTTTTAGCTTCACGCTATACGTTTCGAAATACCGAGATGCATGCTCATTTCGAGATTATTTCCAACAACCTTGATGTAGTTCTTCGATAAAAAAAAATGTGACTGTCGTAGTTTATTTTGTACTACGATAATAAACAAAGATAATATTATTTAATTAATAAGAAAATTACGAATCCTCGTGAATGTTGATCTTTGAGAATATATTTGAAATTTAATAAACAATACTTCTCTCAAAATACTTCATTTAGACATTTTAATTCGAATAATATATTTTTAACATAATGTTCAATCTAAGTTTATAATTTCTTTCTTCCAACGAATTCGCAGATTCAGTAAAACAGACAAACTGCAAAGTTAATGAAAATTACTTTCGTTCACATTATTCGCTTTTGCGAAAATAAATTATATAATTGTATGATTTTGCAATATCCTCCTTTTTTACAAGAGATCCTGCTAGACTTTTAATTTGATAAGAGTGAAACATCTAAAGCAACTCGTTTGAATTAACAAACTTAAAAATATTACTATTCATTACCTAAATTACTTCTTTAATGACAATATACCGAACGATGTTTTATTAACCATGTTTATTTTTACTGGTCAGAAAAATTCAGAACAGTATTAAACCAATTATAAATAAATCATTTAAATTTATCTTTTTAAATCTTTTTAATATTGTTAGTACTTGCTTTTCATAAAGTAAAAGATCAAATTATCGATTTAAAATATCGCAATCGATATTTGCAAGTCTCACGTCACGTCCTCCTTTTTAGTCATTTATATTATTATTAAATTTATTTCTCGAATAATTGAATTTTACCTTTTACATTTATTTATAAAAATAATCATTATATTTTCCATACATGTTAATAATTCAACGATCTTCATCAATTATTATTAAAGTAAACTTTGTTGTAAAGATACGAGAATTCCGAACTCAGTTTCGACTTTCTAAATACACGAGCCCACATTGCGAACTCCACCCATCCAGAAATCTTGTGCGAATCTCAAAAGATATCTACGCGAGTGAGATGTAGGGAGATTCTTCCTCGAAACATCCATCTCCATCTCCAGGTCTTTCTCGCTCTCATTTCGGTTCCTGCACTACTTTGCCCAACCTCTTCTCTCGTTCGTGCTCTCGCCATGATCCACCGTGAAGAGGACACATCGACTTTAAACCTCAGCCAAGCAAGCAACCTACGGACCCTACTACGAGTCTCCTTTCATTAGTTGGAGTAGAGAACCAGCCAGCCAACCAACCTACCTACCAACTAACCATCCATCCAACCACCGCAACGACCTATCCACCATTACCAACACCGTCGTCGTCAGTGGCGGCACTACCACTAGCATCACCATCATTGCCAACGTTGAAAGGAGAGAGAGAGAGAGAGAGAGAGAGAGAGAGAGCGAATGGGTAAGAGGGAAGGAAAGAGAGAGAGGGAGAGAGAGAGAGAGAGAAAGAGACCGAGAGCTTCCATGATCCACTCTCGTTTCTGGCGCCCGGTTCCTGATCTTGCATGCGGTTGACTCGTTTTCAATGAATACAATGCCGAGACAGATCATATTGAATATGAAAACGGGAAATCAACGAGTGCTCCATCCCTCTTCCTTCCTACCCCTTTTCGAACCACCTCGTTCGTGTACCCATGCTTCTACCCCTCCCTCATTCTCCCTCTCTTTCTCTTCCGTTCTCTCACTCGCTCTTACTACGGACTAACCGTACAGACCGGAGACAGGATTTCCACAGGTTCGACTGTTCTTTGTCGAATTGAGCCAAAGAGAAACGCTAGAAAGAAACGAAAGAATCTAAGAGAGAAAGAGAGAAAAAGGAAAAATTATATTACGTACGATCATCGGATACAGTGAAAATCTAGTAAATAATATTCAACAATGCTTTTAATCGATATATGCTAAATTAGTGTGAAAATTCTATCCATTTTTTTCTTTCGTCTTTGTCGTTCTTCTCATTTTACTATGCATCCAGCATGCCTTTATTCGTTAGGATACTTCGTTTTGCACAAATCTAATTTCGGCTCTTTTTAATTTTGAATTCAGTTTTTCGCGTCAATTTACACGTTGTTTCAAGAGAATATTCGTATTATAAATAACAAGTAATCGTATCTTTTTCGAAAGGAATACACATTAATCGTATGCACTGACGAATTCATCGTTCCAGTTCCAATATTATTCCATATCTTTTTTATTACTTTCTTTTTTCTGTTTTCTTTAATCCTTTAACTGCTATGGATGCATATATGCGCCCAGCTAAGGTTTTGGTTGTTTACTATTGTCTCATTTGTATGTCCCTAGCAATCGCATCCACGGGCCGCATATTGCTTACATGAAGCACTTCAGCTTAGAACGGCTCTCAATCAAAAGGTTAATCGATCTTAACAAACGCGTAAATCCGTAGACGATAACGATCTTCTTTAAACCACATAGTAATAAGACCAATACGAAGAGATAAACTGGAATTGTTATGAGCTGAGATCGAGATAGGATTATTATACTAGTCTCGCGCGGTTTGTTTTATAAGCAGAACGAGAGTTCCCATTATTTCTCGAGTGAAATATTCATCTGTAACTATTTGTCGGCATGTTTACGCAAAATGCAAATATATGATACACACACATATATATGTACATATATATATGTATATATATGTATATATATAAATATATATATGTATATAAACATATAACGTATATACATATACGTATAAACTGCTGGAAATTCGCGCGCGCATCCTTTGTTTCGTTACGAACGAAAGGCCGCTCTGGGAACAAACGAGTGAGGGCTCGGAGTGTCTAGATATCCTTTAGCTCGAAGAGGAGAATGAGTCAACTGTTAACGACTTATCCCGGATTACGTTTTCCTTTGGCTCCCGCTCGCTCCCCATATTTCGTTCCCGTGGGCTCGCAGCAAATACACTTCGTTAGGCGATCCACTCTCCGTTGTTTTCGAGCGCAAGCAAACTATGCACTTTACCCTCTACACAACTAGTGCCTTTAACCCACTTACAGCCCTGTTCAGTATATACTCTATAGACACGTATTCACGGCCAAAGTCAACCAAAGTCGATTTTACTAGAGTCCTCAATTGTCGTTCGAACGTTAAAAATAAATTTTTCTTCAAAAGAACTATAATAATCTTTCTTCAACCACATAACCCGATTCCGACTAAAACATAAACGAAGTGTCGCGAATGTAGATGACGTATTTAAGTCAACGGGCTTTCTACTATCATTACCTTTTTTACTTTTTCTACGCAAAAGAAACAAAAATTCTAGGTCGGACCGATTAAACCATCCAAGGTAATTAGCTCCTCAATTTTTTTTTTTGGGAGTAATTCGTAATTAAAAATAAAGAAGGAAGTAAAAGGAGAAAGGTAAGATTGGAGCAGAAAAGACGAAACGGATTCGCATCTTTCGTATTCGACGGATGGTCGACTTTTCTTTTGGCTTCTCTTATTTCTCTTCTTCCTCCTCATCCGGTGGGAGTCAGAGGGCAAAGGCTGAGCCGTTCGCCCATTGCTGCCGTTGCTGCTGCTATTGCTACCGCAACTACAGCTCTTCTACTTCTCGGCAGCTCTTCAGCTCTCCGCGAGAGAGGATTCTCTCGACAGTCGCGCACAAAGCTTATTATGCCGGCATGCTTCGGTCTTCCTCTCTCCCTCTCTCTCTCTCTCTCTCTCTCTCTCTCTCTCTCTCTCTCTCTCTCATCTCTCTTACTCTTCAACCTTGGAGGAGCACATGGACTCGTGCTCGTTCTGCCATGGTACAAGTTAAGTCGATGGCACTTGACGAACATCCTTCCTGTCTACATTCTCTTTCCTCTTCCATCCCCTCCTCTTTCTTTTACTTCTCCTCTTCCTTCTCCTCTTCCTTCTCCTCTTCCTTCTCCTCCTTCATCTCCTTCTCCTTCTTCTTCTTTTCCTCATTCCATTCGTCTATCTACTCTATCGTCCCCCTCCCGCATTTCCCTCCTTCCAGCCACCCTTTTCTTCTTTCCGTCCCATCCTCTACACCAGCAGCTCCACTCGTTTGACCTGAAGAGCCTTCAAACCACCTGGCTTGCATTCTCGCGCTTACCCGACGTACGTCGCTTCATGCCGAATAACGTCAACGTCACTCGACCTCCTCCTCTTCCTACTCCTCTTTTTCCTCTTACTCTTCGTCTTCTTCTTCTTCAACATTGTCGACTACTTGACGACCGAATATCCGATTTTTCTCTTTCGCATGTTACACTCTTCGCCGAATTTCAGGATCCCTTTTACGTCCTCCGAGTCCCCCGTTAGCTCCGAGTCCTCTTGATCCACGATTTTTCGATTTCTCTTCCTCGTTTTATTTCGTCGCTCTTTTTACATTTCATTTTCATAAAATTTTCGATAATTCATCACTCGTACATAAAAAGAAGAAATGAAATTGTTTGATAAGCTTTTAAAAATCTTAATCAATTTTTTTCCAGTACGCCTTATTAAATTACAATTTTTTCGTTAAAAAAATATACGAAAAATTTCGTTAAACATAGAATGGCAAATCAAATTTGAAATAACATTCTTTTTCTTTTCACGAACACGCTAACTTTCATCGCGTTCTAATTAAAGATTTACCTTCGACATTCGCGAAAGTTTGCTCAGAAATATCGCTCAAAGTACAGAATTTCGTAATAACTTTTGTACTAACTGAACATGTAAGTACGACAATGTGTTTTCATCGTAACTCAAATTCTTCGAATAATACTACGGCGATCGAGACGATGATCGAACGTAAATGTATTGAATATATCGAATGAATATAAATTCATACAAAAAAATCACTAAAAGATCTCTAGGGAAAAACATGCTGAAATGATTAGAAAAAGTTTGTTAACTAAATATCTAAGCAATGATGTGTTAGTTCCTTTTCCATTCGTCGAACTATTTTCACCAGAGTCAAAGGGTGTTCAGGAAGAATATATTGAGGAAGAATAAAAAGAAGAAGAAAAAGAGATGGATAGAAAAAATAAGGGCAAAAGATCCGATATGCTCGAGGACGATGCTGCGACGGTGAGCTCCGTGGCTCGACTGATCGCCTTCTTCCTCGAAAAGCCTTATATAGGCTTCCCCGAATTTTGTGGTCCACTTAACTAGAAAACCTGGTGCTTATCCGACTCCGGAGCCGGTGCAAAATTACACGCTTCGGCTTATCAAGCCGTGAAACCGGTATTAAGCATCAGACGAACGAACGCGCGCCAACCAGGCAGCGGGTGCTCTTACACGCGCGCCTGCCGCTCGTGCACGCGCGCGGAGAGAAAAAGGTCTCTCCGGTTGCCGGCGCGGAGAATCACTCGGTCGAAGCTACCTTCTCACCATCAGCCTTAACCATCACTGGACCCAGAATGCATCGCTGATCTCCTTTACAACGTTTACGATTGTCTTTCGATCTTTTCATTTATCTCGTCAATCACCTTCCATCTGATATTTTGATCTTGAAAGTCTTCTTCAAGAATCATATACATATATTTAATCGAAATCAATAGAAATTCTATTCAAACAATATAACGTTATTATTTCTCCTTATCTCGAAGAATTGTTTTGATTTTTTTTTTTTTAGATTATATCCAAAATTTAAAAAATACTGTTTAAGTATTCTAATCATGAGGTTCTTCATCAAGGTAAACTTGAAAACTCAACAATTAAATTTGGTTTCTTTGAATAAAACAATGATGATAACAGATGATATTTTCTACAAGTAAATAATGAAGATTCCCTTATGAGGAAGTATACTTAATAAGGAATCATTAATACTAAATAAAGGAATCATTAGTGCATTATAGTTCATGAACATTCAGTTACTTATGTTTGCTGCAATTACAAAAAATCGGTAATTGTGAAATGCAAATGTTAAAACATGTTTTACCTCTATCTTACCAAATAATTGTATACTTACTTTATAATTATGTAACGCAACGTATAGAACGTAATTATACTTCGTACTACGTTTGAGCTTTAATGTTTTATATACTTTTTTCTTACTATGAGCGTACGGGGGATTGAAAAGTTTATTACGAATGATGAGTTTTATATATCGCTCGTGGTTTTACGCGGAATATTTCTTTATTGAAAATATTTACAGATTCAATCGAGTCCATCTAATCGATTATCCGATTTTTTAATCGGATATATCGAGCCATACATTTTCTCTATTCTCCGGAGACTCGTTTAAATCTATACGTCGTATTTGTGACAAAGCAAACATATAATTTCTCGAAATTTGTATAGTTGGATCATTTAAGTTTACTCGATTTTCATGAATCCATCCAACGAAACAATATTCGATAGGGAGCGTAATATGGTTTTGAATATAAAACATAAAAAGATAGACAGAAAGGAAAAAGAGAGAGAGAAAGAGAGAGAGAGAGAGAGAAAGAGAGACAGATTGAAAGAGGAAAAGAGAGTTGTATTACGTCGTGTACAGTTGTGTCGTTGTATCGTCACTCATAGCATAGTTTCTGCCTAATGAGGCTGATTAATTACTCGCACGTTGAAGTTTTATTAATTGCTTCTATTCGCTCGTTCGACTTTTCGAGCGTTCATTATAACCTCCCCAGTAGCCGTTTTATTTCCAACGAATTGAAATTCGTTTTAAAAAGTGACGTCGGAATCGTTTAATTTAATTATTTTTCGTAAATCGAGATTAATCACTCAATATTGGTTTTATCAATGAAATTTTTAATGCAACAAAATACGTGCATCTGACTTCTACCATAAATATTAATGATCCTCAAATAGAAAGAATGTTGAAAGACGACAAAACGTAAATATGATACAAAAAAAATTTTAAAGATAACAAAAGTTTCTCTTAGAAATGATAAATAAATACGTAAACTAAACGTTAAAGTAATAGATATGATTTCATATAACGAAATGACCGTATGGTTTCAAAATACAGACGATATAAAAGCGAAAACGTAAAAGGGGAGAAAAATAACGATAATGGCGATAAGGCGGATGAGAAAAAGGATAAGAGAAACAGATGGTGGAATTCTTTCTTCTTCGAGACTTCACCCCCTTCGAAACGATCCCTGCGATATCCTCGGCTTAGAAAAGATCCTCTCGTCCCGCAAAACTTGCTCCTTCATCGATGAATCTCTTACGACTGGCACTCGATCAGAGCCTGAGTCAACTTACAAGAAACAACAACATTGAAGAAGAAAGAAAGAACAAGTACTTCGGTTTCGAATCTTTTGTTTTCGAATATCCAAAACATTAATGATAACCTTATAATAACTTACAACGAGAATGTATATAAGATTAAAAACCGAACGTTTTCTATTATTTATAATCATTCATATAATAAACTATAAAACTGTTATGAGAAATTGTTTTAATTTTAGACATAATAGATATATTCTTAGTATCTCGTTAAATTCCAATACATATCGATTCTATTTTTTAGTCTGTATCGTTGATGATTAAAATTAAAAAGTATAATTTATAGTTTTACCTTTCCTCAAAAAGCTACTTGTCATCATAGTACATCATAGTACATCGTAATATTTTCCGCGTTCCTAAGCAATCATCTCTATGCTTCAACGGAGCGGCATATGTCAATGACGTAAAACCATGGAATGGAATTAGGCTCACTTAGGAGAAAATTGATGGCCATCCACGCGACACGTTGGAAACTCAGTTCTAATGTCGAAGAACGTGTCAACAACAGGGACGTTATTTTCCGACGGCGTGACTCGTGCTTTTCCTTTTCTTACGGCGTTCTTTTGTGTCGGACCGTTCCATGCTCGGCTTGGCCTGCGAAACGACATACGATATTCACGCATGCGTCAAAAAGAACGGCTAACAGTGAAAAGAAGGGGCAGGGGATAGCGGTGTTGCTGCTAGCGACGAGGACGTACAGAGACCAAAGAAGAGAGAGGGATGAAAAGGGAGAACGAGAGAAATAAAGACAGAGAGATAGAGAAAGAGAGAAAGAGAGAGAAAAAGAGAAAGAGAGGAAGAGAAAAAGACAGAAAAAGAATACGTACACGGAAAAGAGCGCGGCGAAAAGCTCGGGAAACGTGCGAAATGACGGCTGCGAAATTTCCAGGGAAAACAATTTGCCGCTCAAGACGACGAATCCCTTCTCCCTCTTTTTAACGCGAAAAGCACTCGAACTCCATAATGGAATTGTACGCGTCGCGGAGGGCTCTGACTTTCTCTCTCTTTTTCTCTTTCTTTCTTCTCTCTTTCTCTTTCTCTTTCTCTCTTTATTTCTTTCTCTCTCTCTCTCTCTCTCCCTCTTTCTTTCTCTCTTTCTTTCTCTTTCTCTTTCTCTTTCGTTTTCCTTCCCCCTGATCTTTCTATTCGGTGTACCGATCAGAGCGAAGCGACCTTTTCGATTTTTGGTCCCGGTTATTATTCGACAATGCACTTGGCTTTCGTCTCGAGCGCTTTTTGCCGTGTTTAATGAGAGACGGAGCTTTGTGGTTCAAGTCCATTCCGCGAAAGACAATTAAGTTCAAAATCGTTTAGTAAATCTTAATTCGTTTCAGAAATTGCTGGTGAAATCGATCGTGCACAAGAAGCAAAAGAACTTGATAAATTTTGAAAAACAATTCACGAAAATATTTCGTACTTTCGAAGGTTATCAATATCGAGGTAATATAATAAAACGAATATTTGTTCTAAATACAAAAATACTCGTCGAGGAAGATACGAAATTCCTCAAATATCCGTAGATTGATCGGTAAATATTCCTTTTGGAACGAAATCATTCACGATAAGTGATGCATATAGCGAGTTGAACGGAGGTTCAACGCAACCCTTGGTTTCACGCATCGCTGTAGGACAGTGTAGATTCGTAACGTGAGAAACGAAACTCTCACTTGCGTCACAGCATTGATTTCAACTGGACGAACAATACGCATCACAGTACGAGTACCCAGAAGTCCAATCGTCTCGCTCCCTCTCTCTCTTACTCTCTCTCTCTCTCTCTCTTTCTCTCTGATCTCTACCCCTACGGTCCGTTCGCTTTTCGTGCGATCTAACCGTGGCGGTTGTGCGCGACGTCGAACAAGTCAAGCGTTCGGCACACAATGGAAGCAGCTTAAACGGCAGTAATTATATTTGCGGGTGAGTGTCGACCTGGATGGTGCGCCAGCTAGTAGTAGTCCAGTTGGTTGAGGAATGGGGGTTGGTTGGATACGTTGCCGACGTACGTGTATCGCTACCCCTCGCGAACAACACCACGAAATGTAGTTCTCTGTTTCTCTCTCTCTCTCTCTCTCTCTCTCTCTTTCTCTGTTTCTCTCTCTCTCTCTCTTTCTCTGTTTCTCTCTCTCTCTCTCTCTCTTTCTCTGTTTCTCTCTCTCTCTCTCTCTCTCTCTCTCTTTCTCTCTCTCTCTCTTACTAGCAGCTACTGTTGATGGTGATGACTGTCAAGGGGCGAGAGGGGTTCAATGTAGAGGCGCCTCTAGCACGCTTGCTACGACATAGCACCACCTACATCAGTGGTTCTCCGATATATTCTATATAAACTTGTTACGAATTATTTGACTTATTCAAAATTGAAAACATTTAGTAGTCAGTTTCCATTTAGATCAGAGATCTTTTTTCGAAGTACAATACTTATAAAGATCATAACAAGTTAATATTACAATTGTAATATATTATACATGTCTTGAACGTTGATTTCTCCCATCTCTCTCTCTCTCTCTCTCTCTCTCTCTCTCTCTCTCTCTCTCTCTCTCTCTCTCTCTAAGGAATTATTCTTCGATCCTGGTTTTCAATTCATTGTCGTTCGTCAGGACAATCTAATAAAGATACGTAGTATTAATAAAAGATCTCCGATAATTTTTGAATTATCTCAAACAACGAGATTCTTCCGATCTAATAATATACTTTGAAATTGTAAGATTAACGCTCTATTTATATCACAATAACCTTCCATTCATTCATTTAATACGAAAATATTGAGAATCTCTGTGACTCGTGCGAGTCACGCGAACGTACTCGATCGTTCAAATTTTTCGCTTTCCTTCCGTATGCGTTATGACTAAAACGAGAAAGAAAGAGAAAAAGAGAGAAAGAGGGAGAGAACAAGGGAGAGGGAGGGAGTAAGCTCGCGCGCACGCACCCCCGCGTCGTTATTAATGGTAATACAAATTTCAAGAGTCATCGAGCGCTCTTCAATCTGAATGCCTTCTGCTCGTGACGTCATACGAGTTCCTCTCAATATTTCTTCGCTCTTTCTCTTTCTTTCTCTTGGTATACAACTACGTTCCCGTTTCTCCCTCCGACCCTTTCTCTGTCACCAAAAGTTTGTTGTATGTTTTTATTCCCGATGAATGACTCAATCGCTTTGGCTTTGCAATCCGCGAAGCGGGTACGTGAAGAGGCGTACGCGTGCGCCTCCAATGGGAACACTTCAACGAACTCGACTTACGTAATGCGAAAGACCGCGAGAGAATGAGCGCGAAACCAAGAAAAAGAGTAAGAGAGAGAGAGAGAGAGAGAGAGAGAGAGAGAGAAAGGAAGAGGGAGAGGAAGAGAGAGAGAGAGAGAGAGAGAAAGGAAGAGGGAGAGGAAGAGAGAGAGAGAGAGAGAGAGAGAGAGAGATAGAAAAATAGAAGAGAAGGAGAAAGGGGGTCGGCAGAAAAAAGAGAAGCTTCAATTAACTTCCCCGATCGTATCCGTGCCCACATGCGGTGGCACTTTTGAAGTTCCAGTCGCGTGCGCGCCGGTCTATACGCTTAAATTATTTAATTGCGCCGTGCTATTTTTCCTCTCTCTCCCTCTCTCTCTCTCTCTCTCTCTCTCTTTCTCTCTGTTTTTTTCCTCTTTTTCTCTCTTGATCTCACTCGCGGTGTACTTTTGCTCCTGTTTCTTTCTTTTTTTTCTCTTGACTCCTCGAAGCGCGAGAGGGTGAAACGCAGAGGGAATTTGGTACCCCCGAGTTCTTTGTCATTTCAAACGTATTCTCTTTCATGCTACGTTTTTCTGTTTGATCAGAATCTACTTTAGTTGCGTGCTGACTTTCGATGTTCTGAAATCAGGTACGAACGAGTAGACCGTAAGAATTTTTTTTTTAATTGTAATAAAGCCTTTATATATATCCTACACATGATTAAATCCCTAATTTCAATATTAATAATGTTCCGAAGTTTGATGAAATATATCGAATTTAATTGAAAATTATAAGAATTGGTACTTATTTAATTGTACCATCGCACTGTCGTTCACCAACATCAAATCTCTCCTTCCTCCATTACCATGTGTGAATCGAATGATAATGAGATTGTTTGACGGCGCCGGATGGCAGGCTCATTGGTGACAGCCCGAGGCTTTATCCACCCTCTTGGTAGACCCTCTTCTTCCTTTCTCTCTCTCTCTCTCTCTTTCTCTCTCTCTCTCTCTCTTTCTCTCTCTCTTCCTCTCTCGCCTCGATCCACGTATAACTATATATGTACGACGACCACCTCCGTCTCGATACACTACCTGCTAATGCATCCACATGCGCGAACGTACAAACACATCCGAGTATCCAGAGGTGCACCTGAAACTGCGCTATCCACGAGCTATAATGCGAGCCAGCAGTGCATTGGGCGTCAGTAACGTATGCAGGAAGTGCGGGTTTGCATCCCTCTCTCTCTCTATCTCTCTCTCTCTCTCTCTCTCTCTCTCTCTCTCTATCTATCTATCTCTCTCTCTCTCTCTCTCTCTCTCTCTATCTCTCTCTCTCTCTCTCTCTCTCTCTCTCTCTCTCTCTCTTCATCTGAGAGAGACTGAACTGGCTTGTGGACGTCGGCCGTTCAAGCTGAGCGAAGAGGAAACGGAGGATCAGAGAAAATGTATGAGTGTATGTATGTATGTGCTTGCGTCTCCGTACGTACATGGGAGAAGAGAAGAGAGAGAGCGGAAGTACAGGTCGAAGGCTCTACTACGGTCTACGCCCTCTTGCCCAAGGGCGAGGGTGAGGCCGAGGGCCTAGGGCCGAGGGTGCTGATATCCGCCCGAATGACTGCCACGTAATCACCGGCTAATTATCCGATAGATACCCGGGAGCTCTCTCGATGCCCGGCGTCAGTCGCAGCCTCGCTTTGCTGTGTCTGCGTGAATATGCGCCTTCGTATTCGTATGCGTTCATCTATCTCTCTCATTCTGTACATGTATCTATATGTGTATGTATGTGTGTGTGAGTGGATGCGCGTAAGTAGACTGAGGGATTGAGGAGGGTTGTATGCCAAAGAGGGCGATGGAAGAGGGTATGGAGGAATATCCGTGCGGAAGGGAGAGACATTAGCAATATGGAGAATATGTACATAGCTAGTTCCTGTTATCTCTTTCTCTCTCTCTCTCTCTCTCTCTCTCTCCCTTCTTCTCCTTTATATATATCTCCTTCGATTTATGAAAACTTTGAATGTGTTTCTATGATCAACGACATTCTAAACCAGTAACAATTTACAATCTTGATCGCAATTAATTTTACTCCTTCAAAACATGTTTCCATGATCAATGACAGGCTAAGTCTGAAACAACTTGAGGTCTTGTATAGCGGACTCTCAATCATAATTAATTTTACTCTGGCGGAAGATAGTTGGCAATAAAAACAAAAGAGAATCGTGATGTTTCGATCGAAGTAAACATTCATTATTTCCTGACGTTCGTTGATAAAATCAGTATGGTTCCAAATATTACGATCATTAAACCGCGAATATTACTCCGATAGCGCGAATAAAGTCGAAATTCACGAAACTAACCAACTGCAACGGGAATGTCCTCGAGCATCAATACGCACTACGGCTGCTCATTCCGAACATCAGGATTTCAATCATCGCACGCGACTGTTCCGTGGATAGAGAGTATAATTTCGTAGATTGTCAAACACTATCCTCAAATTTCCAATTGTCAATTTGTCGATGATAATGAATTCATCCGTACTCTCTTGCTCTTAACTTGATGTTTAAAGTTCAGCAAATAAATTTATCAATTGTTGCATACATAATTGTAAACATTTATGAAGGTGAAAGTATATCAATAGAAAAAAAAAATTAAGACACTTTTGCAATTTCTACGAGTTTCATATAAAAAAAATTTATACGCAACTATATTAATGTCTATATACAAATAAATCTTCGTAGAACATTTTAAAATCTGAATATAAGAATTGTTATCGCATTGAAAATCTAAGTATCGATAATTGAACGCGTTCCTTGATACGCAACATATCACACAGCTTCGAACGTGCGATTCGTCACATGGAGGGTGCTTGGAATAATTAGTCTGCTATAGATACAAAGTGTGCTTATACGCGCACACATAATAAGGTGACAGATACTCATACATATGCACACATACATGTACGCGTAGAAACGACGTGGAGTACACGTGAAAAGCTACGAGCGAGACGCGTCGCCCTGTGCAACGAGCTGTGTCTTAGATAACATCTAGATCCTGTCCTAAGCCTGACTGACGTTTCACTACACGGGCGTGTCCGTCCGTAAGTGTCTTCAGTGGCCAATCCTCGAGGGTTGTTTCCACTTTTTCCACTCTCTCTCTCTCTTTCTTTATGTGCATTTGATTGCTTTAACTGACGAGAAAAAAAGAAAGAGGGAGAAAATACACAATTTCAGCGTGTCTTTGGGCCACGTGGCTCAATGACAATACGACAAAAAAACGGAGACGACTAGTTTCGTTTTTGAAGGAACTACGTACGATTTTCAAAAGCTGAACCCCAGGCAATGCATAGAGTTTGCCTCGATATCGTGTGCCGATATTCGTCACGCTTCGGCGATGAGATCCAAAGAAACGGGATAAACGATAAAAAAGAGATATTCCTTTGCTATTTTTTTTATATTCTAAAAAGAGACATTTAATAGTTCGCTTCATAAGTTTTTAATAGATAGAACCAGGAGAAAAACCAGAATCGTCTTAAGTAAACGACTCGTGGCAATGTTTAGAGAGAATGCTTGCAAAGTTGCTCCAAGGGGTTGTTTCGCTGACAGGGTGATATTGGAAAATGATATTGTTTGCGTTAGAAATACCCTTAATATCTTTAGTTCGTTGAAATAACGTTTGAAATCGTAGTAAAAAAGAAGAAAAAAAAAGAAAAAGAAAAAAAAAGAAATAAAAATCAGAAATTGTATGCGTCTTTAATTAATTTAATTCAAATTTAAATAACCATGAGGAATTTAACGATGTTAGCAATTTACGATTAAATCCATTACATTACTCTTACTTCATTTTAACAAATATTTCAAAAGCGAGCAGAGCAACCATTTGCCAGAAATTTCTTTCGAGTCGGTATTACTTGACTATTAAACTACAAAGCATAAAAATTTCACTCTACCGTAAGCAAAATAATTCTATCAAAATGAGAGTTTCGTAAAATGAAACGCGATGAACAGTTTGAGGTTCAAAATGTACCGATTAATAATACGAAGAATTTCAAAAGATAAAAAGATACGAATCATTTTGTTCCTTCAAAATTTTAATTTAAATACGGATCTTTTCTTTTATCAGAATATAAACAATAAGAAACATTCGCATCTATAAATATGAATCCATCCTTAGTTGATGACAAATGTTTAACCCGTATTCTTATTTGTCATTTTTGATAAGCTTATTTTTCTTTTTTTTTCAAAATCTCCAGCAAAACCGTAGCAAGAAGGAACACCCTTCGCTATCGTGCGTAAGAAAAGAAATAAACGAGTAGGTGGTGTGTGCGTGACACGTCTTCTCTAGCGCATACACGCGGAGATAAGAAAAGAAAGTGCGTCGAGAAGATATGCGTGCAAACAATGGCGCGGACGGTTTCTTTTGCGAGAAGAAAAGAAACACGAAAAGACGGATCAGAATTGAGAAAATCCTTGGATCCGGAGGCAACGACGTGCCTGGCAAGAGAAAATCGCCGATTTCAGCGGACGAAAGCACGGTTCAACGTCGACAGGCGTATTCCTTCGACAAATCATGCTTTCTTACCTTTTTCATTCCTTCTCCACATCGATCTTCACCTGACATATATTTATATATATATATATATATATATATATATATATATATATATATATAGATATAGTATATATATATACATATCGTATATATATAGTATATATACAAACCTACTTCTTCTTGTTTCTATCTCCATCCTCTTGGAAACATCCAATTTGTCCTCCAAAATGTCGTCGAATCGAAACCTGTCTCATCGATCATATCAACGTACAATTTTTCTCGGTCAAAGTACGCCGTCGGCCGACGGCAACGTTGAAACACAGGCCACCAATCATATATAGTACGAGTTTCTCTCTTTCATCTATTATATCTTTCTCCGAAAGAATTTTCTCGATATATAACATTTCAGCACACAAACGACGTCCATTCCTCAACGAAGTCGTCTCATTCTTTTTTCTTTCGCTACATACATAATATATAAAATATATAATGTATAACGTATAAAATTATATATATATACATACATACAAAATTTTATGTGTTCTTAATATATGGTTCTTAATACAATTTAATTAAAATCTTGAACTAACAAGACGAAATCGTGCGTAAAACGGATCCGTCGACCGATCGTCAAAAATGACCGTGATTTCGTAAAGTTACGAAGAACTATTACGTCCGACGAAATGAGGCAATCCCATGAGACATAAATATCCGAAAATTAATTAACGCTCCCGTTTCCCATGTTGGAGGGTAAAGGTCATTTACGAATGGATTGTATATCAATCTCGAGGTGGACTGGGGCGCTGGAAGAAGGATAAGGCGAAATATACGCAAGCGTGCAACGAAACGAATGTGTTCCGCGTACGATTTTGTGCGAGTCGCGATACGTTATCTGTCCCTTTGAAAAAGAGAAAGAGAGAAGGACGAACACCAAATGAGAGAGAGAGAGAGAGAGAGAGAGAAAGAAAAGAAGAGAAGGGAGAGAGTCGTTTCCGTGGACCCAGGTCAAACGCCGGCCTCGATATCCATGGAGAGGTCAGATAAATTTGCCCCCCTAGGATTACGCGCCTGTCACTTTCATATTCATCGAGATACTTCACTCGAACGACCGCCCGTATTTCTACTATCGGCTTGGGACTCTATTCCCCTCACCTCGTCTCTCTCCCCGCCATTCGTTCCATCGTTTATCTTTTTATTTTCTCTTCTCTTCCACCTCCTCCTCTCCTTTTCCACTCACTCACTCTCTCTCTCTCTCTCTCTCTCTCTCTCTCTCCCTCTCTCTTTCTCTTTTTCTTTCTTTCCCTTTCGTTTTATTTCTCTCCTTTTCCAGATTTCTTTTCTCTCCTCGTCGTCCGATATACGCTCGAATTACTCTCGATAAGCGAGCTGAACGAAGGCGCGATCTTTCCGCTTCGATCGTGCGAAGAGATATCGTTGACACCGCTCGAATGTTTCACGAAGGATTTGGGGATATATTTCTTAAGATTTCCAACCATTTCTTCGAGAGAATGAAATGGATTTAGATTTTTTTGGATGATAATAACGATAAATTTGATAATTTCATTCACGATTTATAATTTCATTCACGGAATTAAGAGGGATAAGAGAAAGTTAAACGGAGATAGATGAAAAAGTGAATCGTAATCGGATCATATTCTTTTCATTTTGTTTAGTAATTACTAGCTAGGTTTCGTGTTTGAAACGATATAATCAATTGCGTATTCGGATTTAAATGTCGGACGTGACTTTGACCGGATCGTTAGAGCATAGAATCGAGCGATCATTCGTACGGAATTCGTTGATAATGTTAATTAAATCGGATTATTCTGAACAGTTTAATGTAGAATGCTAATTGCAATCGTTTTTCGCGATTGCCGATAAAATGCACGTGTTTCGTATTTCGAAGTTCAGGATAATGTCAGACAAGAACGCGTAAAATATTTGGAAATATTTAAAGACAATTAAAAGCGATCAGCGTTATTTAATTTATTATCAATATATATATATATATATATATATATATATATATTTATTTATTCAATGATATTCATAATTAATTGATTATAAATTTACGTTCGGTTAATTGTTCCATCACAATTCTTTGCTACTCGATGTGAAAAAGTTTCGAAAAATCATTAAAATATGTACCAAACTCTTACTTTTTTTCTTTTTTTCTTTTTATTACTAACGAGCGAACTATCGTATTTTTTTTGTAATGTAAAAAACATTTTACATTTACAAAATGATTATCCAAACACTCAGACGAGCGAGAACTATCGGCGTTCTATAGAATTTCTCAAGCAAGGACGGTGTTCTTAACGACTAAACTTTTCCGCGCTCGACTTTCTATTATTTCGCTGCGTTTCGTTACTACAATTTTGGATTTGTTTGGGAAAGCAAAGGAAAGGAAGCATGAGAAGTAGAAAGAGGAAGAGAGAGAAAGAAAAAGAGAAAGAGAGAGAGAGAGAGAAAAAGAGAGAGAAATAATGACGAAGCGGCAAGCCGCGCCCGCATCGTATAACAATTTACTGGCTAATCGAAAAACTTTGTTAAGACTGAAACTTGGTTAATTAACATCTTTACCGTAGGCCGCCTGCTTACCTTGCGGCGTTCCATATTGCCGTCGGCTAGGAACGGAAGGAAGAATTTCCGAGAAAATACAAAATGCAAGCCATTGACTCGCATCGGCTAACAATGCTATTTCCTAAGGTAGGAAAACTTGTTTTGATTTGACTTTAAAAGACAATGGACAATCTCCTTTCTGACTAGTGGAAAATAAATAAACAGATAAGTCGAGCATAAAGTACAGCAGCGTTATATTTTATTTATTTTCTACTCGATGTCTATCTTTTATATTATATTATGCATAAATGCATAAGAGCATCTGTATATTTTATTAATATATACTGTTCTTCAGATAAACTTTGTTGATTTTTATTATTATAAATTATGAAAACTAAAGAATAAGAAGAAGAGTGTGGTATAAGAATTGTTTCTACGTAAGTAAATAAATAATAATTTTACTCACCCATTTATTACATTTATCTTATAATATATGATTTTTATTTTAGCTTAAGAAAAAAATTTTCATTAATACAAAAAACTAAAATTTGGAGAAATATAAGTGTTCAATGATTCTACCATCGATATCCCATAAAGTATTTATTTTATTTTCCTCAAGGCGTTATAGATATCCAGGGAATAATCTCTGTTTCATATATATAATATTCTAATAAACATGAACAATAATAAATATAATGTATACAAGAACGTAGGAAGTTTGCGTCTAATCAAGCTGCTTGGTATAAAATAGCGTATTTATTATATTATTATATGGCATCTTCGGCAACAGCTTTTAATACGAATAGTGCATCTTTTCTCCTTCTTCTTTTTATACTCTTTTCTTTACCTTCGTTTGATTTCAAGAAGTCCTGACCACTTCCAAATCTTTTCTTCCTTTTGAACTTGAATGTAAATATCCAATATTTTCCATTTAGGGAGAAAAACGCTACATCGTCGAAGCCATCGAACTTTTCACTCGAAATCTATCGAAAAATCAATTTCATTCAATCCAAAAATTCTTTTAAGTTCTCTCTATTCTTCCTTTGATATTTTATGAAAATTTCGACGACCGAACGACGAGCCTCACAAAATCGTCTTTATAGTTTTACGAATTGCACGATCTTATGCTTTTTCTTTTTTTCTTTTCGTCGTTGTCCACCTACAAAATCTTTTCTCTTTCCACTTTTTCAAAATTGTTATAAAATATTATAAAATTCGCACGAAAAATATTATAAAATTCATTAAAGATTTAAATACAAACCTATAAGGATATAAGCAACTTTTTAAACGAACAAAACGAGTCAATTTTATGTACGCACGTAAATAATTACGAGCACAATGCAATTGACTCATTTTGCCTTTGAACTTCCTTTGAAAAATAATAATTTAATGGGATAAATATCTTCGTGGTCGCTGCACCAATTGTCTTGTACTACAAATCGTGTGAAAATTACAAGATTTATTATCTCGTTGTGGTATTAATAGATATATAATATCGAAAAAACATGGTTGAGCGATTCAATATCGAAAAACAATATATTACTACTGTATGTGGTCGACGGTATTAAATGTTATCTGTGACTATTTAAAGTGTCAACTTAATAATTTTACTTATTGCTATGTTGTATACTGTTTGCATTATTGCCAAAAATATCTGCGTAGTCTCGAGATTGTTCGTATACGTACTTTTTAAAATGAAATACAAAAGAAAAGAAAAGAAAAGAGAAAAAAATAGAAAAAGGTATAAAATGACAATATATATATATGTGTGTGTGTGTGTGTTCGTGTGTGTGTTTGTGTGTGTGTTCGTGTGTGTGTTCGTGTGTGTGTTCGTGTGTGTGTGTGCATATATATATAGTTATCGATTCCCCGAGAAAAATACTTCTCATTCTAAGCGTTTATCCAATTCTCATTTTCCATCCTTTCGCCCCTTCTAATTCGTATTTAAATTATACGAACATTCTCAAAATCGTTCGATGGTAAATCTCGAATGACATTTCACATAAAAAGAAATCGTAATTTTAAATCGCAAGTTTACAGGAAGTCGAAAAACCTTCGCCTTAACACGAAGAATTATTATACGCTTTTTGAAAGACAATGATTTCGCATGAAGAATCTATGAACGAATTTATTTTATTCGTGCAATTACATACTAACATGTTCCATATGAATAGAATGCTAGGCTCTTTCGTCATTCTGTATACATACATATATGCATCGCTGTTTCCACGTAGAACTAGACAAGAAAATAAAAAAAAAAGGAAAAACAGAACGAGCGTAATTAAAAATAAGAAAAAGAAAAAAAAGAAAAAAAATATCATGTAATACATCTAGACCAATGATCCAGTCTAGAAACTCATAGAAACAATGATGCTGAAAATGCCAATTCCAAAGGAGATACGAACTTACGATCGAACAATCGTCCCATTTTCTTTCGTCCCTTCGCGACCTTTTCTTTGAGCAAAGTCGCGCGTTTATCAAGATATAAATTTCTCTCTCTCCCTCTCTCTCCCTCTCTCTCCCTCTCTCTCCCTCTCTCTTTCTTTCTTTTTTCTACTTTATATTACAACGCTCTTTCTCTCCGTTTCTTTTTATTATTATACAACACACACACATGACTTTCGCATGAGCGATATATCAAGAATACATAATCTTTTCTTTACATCCATTCTCATTAGCTCGGCCTCGACGCTTTTTTCTTTTATTCCTTCTTTCTTTATTTCCTCGTTTTATGAATTTAATTTTTCAAGAAAAATATAAGATGTGCAATATTAGCTAGAAGAAAAATACGTCGTCTATTTTATTTAGATACGTTCATTTAAAAAATTCGAAATATTATGACATTGACAAATGATGAAAATATGATAAACCAAGATTTATCTTGAAAATAGTCTTGCTATTTCGATTAGAATAGTTAACGTTTAATTTAGAAACTACGATATTATACATGAGTGATACATATCTACATCGACGATCATTAATCTAAATCAAAATGTTTCCTGCGATGGAAAGAGTTCATTTTACCAATTTACGAATAATTTCGAACTACATTTTCTTTACAAGATCGACGAACTGTTAGATTTATGACAAGATAGAGAAAGACAAAGAGAAGATGAAAAAGTTTAACATTAAGAGAAAAAGAGAAAAAATCGTTTTAAATGATTGCGAATTTATTGCACGACGTTAGCGGTCGTTGAAATATTTGAGAGAGAAAAAGAAAAAGAAAGACGTAATACTTAATAGAGAATAATTAGAGTAAGAGTTAGATATTATACCAGTCCGAATTATATTCTTGCTAGCTACTGCTGATTAAATAAAGAAGTGGCTAGTTTTTTTATATTTATCGTATGTACGTGAAAGTATTTACAAATTCTTATATGATTCATAAAAGAGAAAAATATCATTAATCTGTACAATTTTATTATACTCTCGGTTATGCAACCCGTTTTTTTTCTCTCTGTATTTTCAATGGTCGCAGTAGCGAGAATAATGATAATTCGGACGGCATAGGATAAATGGAAACTGTAACCACCAGATATCGTCAAAATAGAGGGCGATATTTTGTCGTGTTAATAAGGATAAATTACAATCGTTACGCGATGATTTAAATACTGCTATAGATTAAAGTTATGATATATTACTAATATATCCGCATATTACTTGCTAAATATCACTATCGGAACATTATCTCGCTTGGACAAGAAAGTATACGTCTTTGACGAGCATCAGTTCCCACGACGTTTTTCTCACGCTCATGGAACGATATTATTTTTCTCTAATGCTAATAATATTAATAATAATATAATAATATAATAATGATAATAGTAATAATAATAATAATAATAATAATAATAATAATAATAATAATAATAATAATAATAATAATAATAATAATAATAATAATAATAATAATAATAATAATAATAATAATAATAATAATAATAATAATAATAATAATAATAATAATAATAATAATAATAATAATAATAATAATAATAATAATAATAATAATAATCATTGTAAGAATAATATAAAAAATCTAAATCACCTGAAGCCGCTAACGTGGTGCTACGAACATCATAGCACGACAATATTTCGCTTCGAAAAGAACACCGATACACCATTATTCTACATGCACTTGTACTCCTTAATCTTGTTTTATTTATTTCTTTTTTCTTATTTTTATCTTATCTCTATATCCCGGCGAAGATGATCGAACGTCTGAACGACGAGTAGCTTTATTTGTTTTCTTACGTTCGGAGGATCGATCATCCCTTGTCTATTTTTTTTTCTCTTTCAAAATCAAAATCATATTTTACACACATACACACAATTGTTTTCTTATTGCACATACAATGATATTTTAGAGTTCGTAGCGTATCTATATTTATTTATAACAAGTATATCGTTCAGTGATGGATATTTTTTCTACGTTTCCGAAATTTATATCGAAAATTTCTTTATGTCGTAGAATTATGAAAGCTGAGAAAAAAATAAAAGAAAATACATACTATATTGCGACATATATATGTAGATACTAGATTAATAACATCGGGACTAAATTAACGGCTCTTTCGATATTCATACGATAGTAGAGATTTATTTTCTTCTTCTCGATTTTATTTTTCGAAAATTAATTCGAACCGTTCATCACACTCTGAAGCTGCCATGGTGATTAATAATGTTATTAACAATCAAACGAGTTGCCCTATTAACGTTCTCATCCCAAATGATTAACGTAACATCTCGAAGCAATATACAAGCAATCAAACGTAATACGTACCATTTCGTTTATCGTAACATTTAAAGTTCATTTTAAACATTGCCTCGAGGTGTTTGTTAGAAAGCCCTTTGAAAGAGCATTGAATCGTACTAGTAATGCGTTCACAAGATATTGCACTTGTGCTTTGCCATCGGAATCGGTTCCCGCAAGTTTGAGGATCGATATGTGCGAGTCGACGCGAAAGAATCTGCCTGCTTCTCAATTTTAACATATCGCCAAAATTTTATTGGAAAATAATATATCGAACTCTTCAAAAATGAATATTTTCCAAACTTTACTTTCAAGCAATTTTTATTAAAAATATTAAAAGAACAGTTTGACTACTTAAAACTTTTATTAAAAGGAGAAAACTAAACGTAATAGAATATAAAAATTATTTTTTATTTTTTAACGAATAATAAAAATAGATGGAAAATATAATTTAATGCGATTTACTGAGATTTTTAATTTTATAAACCAAAACTACGCCTATCATTTACTATTTCAACATTTATCTCGAATAGTTGATAAGATTTTGTATAGTAATGAAAGGGTAATGTTAGAACGGTCTTAATTAAAATGGAAATATAGTTCGCTTGGATTTTGCGAAGATTCACGTACTTTTTGTAATACATTTTCCAAACAGACCGGCGTGCTATTAATTTATTTCCTAACGAGATGTAATTCATAACTTTTCCTCGGATGTCATTCAACTTGAATCACGAGACTTAATCATTAAGTTGGAAGAGGACAAGAGAGATGCGAGAGACGGAACTCTCTTATAAATTGATGATATTTTATGTAAACGTTATGTTTAATGACACTTTACGTAGTAGATGATAAATTATGTCGACAAGTTCTTCGTAACGAGCAAAATCTATTTCGTTTCTGCTAAGTTAAATTACATATTCAAGAAAATGAAATGATCGTCTTACTAGAAGCATGACAGATTTACAAACGGTCATATTATCAGCACATAGCGATAATCAATATCATTATAAGCTTACAATAAAAATGCGATTATATTAAAGCTCACATATTTAAGGAGAAATAAATTTTGTTATAAGACAATTACACGATCTCTATCGCGTGCGCACTTACACACGCTCATTCACGTTCTTATTATATATTTATATCATTTCTTCATATATTATTATTATTATTATTATTCACATCATCATCGTTACGGGAAATTGAGTCACGATGGCACAGCATGGAAAATTGCTTAAAATTCATTATTATGCAAAGATACGATACATTTTAGAAGAACCTTAGCAATCTTATTTTGTTGATAGCGATCAGTCATCTAGAGATAAAGAGATAAAGAGAAATATAGGTATATAGGTATATGTATATATATATATATATATATATATATATATATATATATATATATGTGTATATATAGAGAGAGAGAAAGTCAAATGTTAAATGTCTTTATGAAAAATCACAGCGGCTACATAACACCGCTTTATAAAATTGTTTCGAGGTAAATCCGTGACGAACGAGTCACCCCTTTGGGCTTTCGTTTGGTCCGAGAAAAATTTCACTTTGTGCGACTGATAATTCATTATGTGTCCCAAAAATCCACTGTGATCGCCGTAATAAGATCAAGATGATTCATAACTAGAGTTTGATTTACGAATAAGAGTTTCGACATTTGTTTGTCTCTTTCCTTATTAAATATTTGAAATACCTATTCGGACAATCGTCCATCTAAAAAATATTGTATTAAAATTTCATAGTACTATCAATGGTACGTACAAACCTATGTGATATACGATAAATATTATTACAAAAAAATGTGCCTAAAGAGCGTACAAATATTACGGAATTGAACGACGAAATTATGGACAATTTGTAATAAAGTAAATGCAAAACTTGTATTGGTCATTGAATCCCACAATAATACTGATTTAATACATTTAATTATTATGTAAATTACACTTTTCTCATAAGCAGTCAATTAACTAAGTTATAAATTGGATTATCTTTCGAAGAACATCAAATGAAATACATAATGGCAGTCAATGTTAGCAACTTTAATAAGATGTCCGATTATTCCGTAATAATTGTTAACAATATAGTCTCCCATATAATATGTTTTTCCTGGCATGGTCGAAACACAGTGGTGTAAAGTTGGCACTTCCCGCATTAGCGAATATCATATATGTAATAAAGAAAAAGAAAAAAAATCTGACCGATTTTTATGTAATGATGATCATTGTAATACGAACGAGTCTTTAGGAACGGTCAGGAAACTACGATATTATTCTTTTCTCTAATTCATCTATGAATCTTTCGTAAAATCTTTTATGTATAATTATCGACACATCGAGGGTGTATGCTTCATCATTATCATTATCATCAACATCATCATCATCATCATCATCATCATCATCATCATCATCATCATCATTATCATCATCATCATCATCATCATCATTATCATTATCATCATCATCATTATCATCATCATCATCATCATCATCATCATCATCATTATCATTATCATCATCATCATCATCATTATCATCATCATCATCATCATCATCATCATCATCATCATCATCATCATCATCATCATCATCATCATCATCATCATCATCATCATCATCATCATCATCATCATTATCATTGTCATCTTCGTTTTTTCTACAATAGCACTACGAATTCTACAAATAGCTGCTACGCGAATACATCAACGCTTCAAGAGAGAATATTTAATAATGTATATTACATAATACATTTTGCAAAAAAGGAAAGAAGCCATTGCGCGATCATCTCAATTTCAAATTTTTCTTCTCTTCCTTCTCATTCTTTTTCTTTTTTTTTATGCCACCTTCCTTTCTTACATTTCTTATTTCTTTTTACGGGCATAAGTAAATCTTATGTTTTAATTTCTATATGGATTAATTACCTACATTTGTAAACACGATAAATACAAAGTATGTGCGTACAGCCATGAGATGCTTCTGGTGTATCTTTTTTGGCAGTTTAAGATTTCCCTCACTCTTTATTTTTCCTTATCCTTCTTCCTTTTTGTTTATTTTCTTTCTTTTATTTTTTTCCGTCTTTTTTCTATTTTTCTTTTTAACGGGGTTGATAGTGGTGATGGTAGTAGGGAATGGGGAATTAACATCAATGACTTCAACGTAGATTCAGTACTCCTACCAAAACACGTTCTCCGTCCTTTTCGCTTGCGATATGATATATTTGTATATCTTCATATTAATACACGCATGTGTATATATTTGAATGTCTGTGTGTGTATGCATGTATACGCGTATTTTTGTCTATGTATTCGTGTTTGTGTTTGCGTGCATATATATGTGTACCTACTGCGAAGATGAAAAACGTTTGAGCGGAATTTTCACCGAGGTTCGAGCCGATTTAAAAACAAAACGAAAAAAGAAAAAAAATTATTCTTTTTGAAAGGCTCTTCTTTCGGATATTTTCAAACAAAATCGTTTTCCATCGTCGGATTAGAAACGCATGTGTGAATACGTGCTTCTTTGGTTTCTATAAAAGAATGGGAGAGAAACGTGCAAAGCTACCATAGGTTCGTTGTTCGACATTTAGTTTCCTTTTTTTTCTTTTTTCTACAATTCTAAACGCGTTTAAGTGTCAACCCTTTACAAACTGTAAAAGAGAAGATTCATTCAAAAATCTTCTTCATAATATTTGAATAAATATTCAAATAATTAAGAAATTTGTTGAAATATAATTAAAGGAATGATATTTCTCGATTAATACATTTATATTACACTATCATGAAATTTTCAAATTAAATGTGATACATTTCAATTAAAATTAACTTCGTAAAGAGTTTGTAAAGAGTATTTCCTTTTCGAACCTTTGTCTATAATCGTAACTCTATCGTTTCTTGATCCTACCCCTTCTTTATATTTTTCATCGTTCTTCTTTTAGAACAAATCGTAATCACACTCGAGTATCACTACAGTTTCACGAATATCTATCAAGTTCCTTTTTAGGCTCGTTTGCGGAAAGAAAAAAAAAAATATATATATATATATATATCCTAACAAAACGATCATTGATGCCCTACAAACTATATAATACGTTATTTCTCTGCATCGACTTTATCGTTTCTATTATCGCTCTTTTTCAAGATCGTATTTCTTTTACAAGAATTTTTGATCTATAGCTGCTTTCGAAAGAGAATTTTTATTGCGATCATATCATCTTTTTTTCGCGCTCGTTCGTCAATCATTCTAACGAGTATTATATATATATAATTCAATAAAAATATAGTTACGTATCTATACATATATATGTATATATGTACACACACATAACTATATCCATATATATATTGATATATTTCTATGTATTTTTTCGCGCTTTCTTGCTAAAGCATCGTCTTCTAATCGCGAGGTTTAGTCGGATTAGTTAATACACAATAAATACAACTACTGTTATCTATATGTATATATATATAATCATTATAATAATATTATGCTTAACGCGAAGTATCAAACGAGATAAGGACTCTCAGTCTTGAATAATGAAACGTCGAAAAAACAGTGGCCACTTTGAACTGGAAATTGGAGAAATTCGAAAAATCATCGAAAAATCATCGAAAAATCATTAGGAGAAATGTGGTCGATCGAACGTCACGTAGTTTTCACATCGATCTTTTCCAATTAAAGGAAAGATTTCGATTCTTTCAGCCTCAGAATCTCACTCATTACGAATAATTACTGGAAGGGTTGATGAAGCAATGTTTGTGTATGTGATTTTGTTGTGTGACTAGGGTCATGATACACTAAGTCTTTCGTTTTTTTTCCTTCCATCTTTTCAACGGGAATGTGATAGATACATCGACTCGAACTTAAAATGGGATAATATGATGTATATCTACTTCTTTTGTTTATAGGTACATATGTTATAAATCGTGTTAATGTATGTAGCATACGCTCAAAATACGTGAATAATTAATTACGAATTATCGTTAACACAATAAATCATCACCATTAACGCATACGTTTTATATATTGAAAATTTCTTCGATAACAGTTCGCGAATGTGAATTCTTTTATTTCGAATAAAATATTTTCGTAAAAGATTATATGTATAATAAAAACGAAAAGATTCCTATTTTCTATCATTATCACATGATTTGGTGATCTCATTAAAGAATAAAATATATTTATATAATCGTTATCGTCGAATTACGTTATAACGATCGATAAAATCCTTAAAATTTGTCAGAAACCTTTTGAACATTTTCGTTTCAACTTAATCTCGATTAGTTGATGTGTGCGTCATTAAAACTCACAGAGTATCTTGCCAGTGAAGAAATAATATTCGTTACTTACCTTCGCGTATTTTCGAAGCTCCATGTATGTACATAACTTTGAAGGCAGTTGAAAAGTACACGATGATATCCTTCCAGAATGTACATACCTACGTTATCATACAGAAATTAGAAATGGAACAGGTTGATAAAGCGATAATATCACCAATGATATCTTCGTATCTAAATTCAATTGATGGTTCATTCCTAACTCTGAAGAAACATCGATGTCCTTCTGATCATGTTCTTACTGTGACTAGGTTCGAGCGAAATACAAGGCGATGATGATTTCATTGGGTTAACTTTTGATCGCAATTATTCGACATTGCTATGATTTCAATAAGGAAGACAATAAATCAAAGAATCGCTGAACAACGCGAGGGTATGCTCGTTGAACGATTATTGAACGAATTAACGATCGATGAATTAATAATAGGCCAGAAATAATGAAAGTCCGAGACCGATCGAAATGACGAACAATTATCAAATCTAAAAATACGTATATCGAATAAAAATCCGATAATGAATCGGAAGAAAAGTATTGTTTAGAGTTCCTCGGATAGTGCTATCGGTGCACGAGAGCCAGGCTTTAAATCTTTTACACCGACGCCTATGTCGTCTACCGGTACCGGAGGAGCCAACTTAAGTTGATTGCCGTTCACCTTGATGTCATTTACGGAGTGAGAACGTCCGTGAGTTAACAGAGGCTTCGCGGTAGTCTGATTGGTACTGGTGTTCGAATTTGAGCTAGCAACTGAGTTTGAGCTAGGACTCGAAGCGGAGTTCGTACAATTGGCCGTTGTATTCGAGCCAGAACTGGAACTGGAGTTGGTTTCTTGCGAGGTGCTCACGGAATAACCGTTGGGATTAGGAATGGACTTGGATCGTGGCTTCGCTTTGAGATTTGACGTAGAATTGTGATTACTTGGAATGGTTGCAGTGACCTCATGATCGCTCTCTCGGATGTGTTCAATAGTTGACTCAGGAGAGGATGTCTTTGCCATTATTCCACTGGATTTAGTCGAGCTCGAAAGCGAAACTAACTGATTGGCCGATTGAGAACGTACGGCGTGTCCCCCCAACTTGTCCCTCAATGCCATCTGATAAGCTACCTCGAATGCTTGGCCCAGCGTTAGGATAACTTCGGTTGCTTGGTCCTGAAACAAACGCGTGACCTCTCGCTTTCACTGATGAAAACATTATGAATGTGCTCTATAGAAGTCTGTACTATTACGTGAATGTAAACAAATATTTCATAATGAAAAAAAAAAACTATGTTTTCTTTTGGATTAATATATGATTATCAAGTATAAACACAACGTGATATCTTTTATTACGAAGTCATTAAAATGTCATATATTATACATTTTAATGAATATGTATTTGTTTACATTCAGTACTCACTTTGGAGTAAGTAAGTAATAATGTAAATTCACTAACACATTTAATTACTAGTCGTTATTAAAATAAAATATTTTCGAACTGTAAATGAATATACCTCGAAATATGTTATTTACTGTCTCATTTTTCTCTTAAATATAAAGTATATTAAATAAAAGTATAAAGCGAAATTTATACTTTTAGACCGTCAAATTTATGAAACACCATCAATGTAAGTTTAGATAATCATTGTCTGCTGTCATTAAAAATTTCAAATATAAAATGAATAGTAAAGCTTGCATTGATGTTCTTGACTAGCTTTAAGCTTTCAAGTTATTTATATAAAACTTATAGTCCGAGTCAGAATTTATTATACTACCTGGAAACTTTAAAAAGCAGTATCAAAGATGTACATGTACTCATACCGAGAGACGAGGGTATTTTGAAGTTGCAAAACATGAGGAACAAGCGTGAAGTTCCATTCATAGAGTTCCAAAGCTTCGAGACTGCTCAAAAGTTTTGACCAAAGATCAAAGTATCAAACGTTACGAATAGGTTTTACCGCGCATAAGCCGCAACTTTGTTTCCGAACGACTACGATCGATAACACTATACCGTGATATAAAAACAGTATCCATTGAACGAATAAATGGACTAAAAGATCTTCTTAGAATTAGATCGTGATCAATCTTGATTTCACTTTTTTCTAAACGAGTTTCAAATGTCGGAACAAAACAAAAACTGAACGTAAAATAATATAATATAAATTTACCATAGTTGGCACGCAGAATACGTGACAGAAATGTGTGCGACTCGCATGATCCTTGGTGATGTAGGCAAAATGTGTAAGATCGTCGGCATCTTGACAAGCACAGTGAATATTGCGTATCTCATGTTCACAGATTGGCTCCTGTTTAATACAGGAATTTGAAAAAATAGTAATGTAAAAAGTGGCCGATCATACTCGTTTCAAATTCTAAGGTTCTTAATCTTTTACCCATGACCCATTTTTTTGTCCAACTGTTGTATATTTTAAATATATACTGATATCGATTAACTAATTTTTTTTAAACAATAAAACACGAGATAACTGAAATTAAAAGTCGTATTTGCCTCGACTTTTGACTTAGTCTTGGAGTAAAGATCAAAAACTCTTGATACTTAACGAGATTAAAAATCTTACATTGGTCAATGTATTCAAAAACCGTACGCCCCGATAAGAGATGGCAAGGGTTATATCAGGCGTGACTCTGGTGTCACGACAAGTCTTCTTGAGTTTTTGAATAGATTTCTTGGTCGACTCTGTACCTCTTAATTCTTTCACGACGGTGGAGCCCAGGTACTGTGTAATTACGAAAGTAATACAGAGGTACCATCTTTTATGCCAAAACAATTAAATCGAAAAAAATAAATAAAATTAGACGATCGAACTTACGTTGGCAACATAGTTGACGCAGCCAGTGACTAGAGCCTTGGGTTGATGCCTCCATTGCGTCTTTAAAGTAGATGGTACACCAAATAATAATTCCGAAGGTGCTCTGATCTCGAGCTGTTCAGGAGCAGTGATCGCACCGTTGTGCGAACTGGGTCGTTGAGGTGGTTGTGGAGCTGGTCTGTTTTTGCGATGCCTCAGTGTACCAGTGTTCATCGAATTTGTTACGGTTACCGAGACACTCCCGTTACTCTCCCCTGTTGTTTCCGGCAATTTCTCTCGTATTTCCTCCTTCAGCTGTTGTATATTCGTTTTCTGCAGAGACCAACAACGACGAAACTATCGTCATTCGTACGTCCCGCTTATTCGAAAGATCAAAACTATGATGCCTTTTTCTCACGATATTTTCATAAATAAAATCAAGATACGTTATAAAATTCGTCTGATCTGACAGATTAACCGATTTTTCCTTTTCTTTATTTAATGTTATAAAAAGTAGGTAATGTTTAGCGATGATCAAGAAAAAAAATCGTATTTTCATTTACCAATAACATTGTGTTACGTGAACTCATTATTCGAAAAGAAGAAAAGAAAAAAAGAAAAAAGGAGTTCGTGAACGCGAGAAGAGATCGAAGGACGAATATCGTCTGACAATGCTTTTCTGCGTACACTCGATGAGATTTTATTGAATCGCACCTTAATGTAAATATCGCGGCTAATTGGAGAGGACGTATCGTAAAGCTTTCGCGTATAATGCGTGAACTTGCGTGCGCACTCGCAAGGATACGAGGATACGTATCGAAGAGCAACCTTTCAGCCTGATCATTCATGCGATACTTAATGCTTTTTGTTCAGAATCCTTGAGCGTATCAGATAATGCCAGATACCCCTAACGCACTAGTATGGACCAGTCAACATCCACTGAGCCTTTCGCTGCGCGCTCTCTTAATTAGCTCATTAAATTCCGCTAATATCCCTTCGTCGATGTGACTCGTCGATCGACGCGTCAACTTGCCGACCTCCTTCTTGACTTTCCCTTACCATGTGATAATCCTGACAAATTGGTCTCTTACGCTTTTTCGCTTGACGATCGATAAGCGTCATTCGAATTCGACACTACCTACGTTCCGTTGATACCGTCGTTCAACGAACCGATCGACCGATTCTCCCTTTCTCTCTTTCTATTTCTCTTTTCCGATTCCACGGTTCGAGTTCTCTTTTAATCACACTTCCGAATTGTATACTATACGAGGAATCCTGCGTCACATCCGTCGGACAATAGATTTTGTTATACGACAGTAAAGATCGTTTGTTTCGAAAAACCGATCTTTCGTATTTACAATTACTCAACCGTGTATAAAGTTCCTCTCGCAAGCTTTACGAAATTTCTCTTACTCTAATTCGTATAGGTTCAATTTTAAATTAATTTGATAATAGCTAAGTAATAATTCGTTCGAATCTAAATAAAATTTGCATTACTTTATCGGATCGCAGATATACGAAACTATAATATATATTGATATGAAAAGACATCTCTCTTTTATAACGAAAAAATTTCTTCGCTACGATGAAAGAACCTGCTATGATACCAAAAAGAACTTTTCAAAACTTTGCAACATTTTGATGTTTGGTAGTACTCGTGGTTTCAACAAATTTTCCGAAAGCTCGCGTCATTTTAATAGCGATCAATAGAAACTTCCAGCGTGGAACGTACTTTCTACTACAACTTGTGAATAATAATAATTATAATACATTCACCAAAGCGGTTTCTACATATCACATCGAAATAAACCATTGCTTTTGTCACAAATATATATCGTGCAACCGTAAATTCTCTGATTAATCGTTTAAATATATATCAACCAAATTTCTTTAATTTGGTTTCGAAACAGATATTATCAAAATTAAATAAAAATCAAATCGTAAATATATTAATAAGTAATAACTCGTCAGACATGTACATATATTAATAAAACGTTCGACTTACTAAGGTGTTCAAATCCTTATTGAGATCCTCGAGGTTAGGGCCAGTACCGTTCCGCGTCTGAGCTCGAGGATTCGGTCCACTGACCGAAGCCAGGATTCGCTTTCGATGTGCAGACTTTTGAATCTCTAATACTGCAGCCAACTCGACTTCCCAGATACGACTCACGCGTTCCATGTCGGTGTAAAGATGTTTTCTGAAGGTCTCCATATAATTCTCCATGTGAATGCTTTTCAACCATTCGTCCACGCTCTGACAGTGACTACCAAGATGCTTCTCCACACGTTTATTCAACAAGCCGGCAGCGTCCATGATTATCGCACGTTCTTGATCACTATTGATTCCCATGTCTCTCAAATCGGATTCATCAAGAACTCCGTTCTTCAAGTAAAAAATTCAAATATTTAAATTATTAGTAGAACTAATAAAGTCAAACTCTCGAAAAAATATATACATGCTTAGATACTTACTATAAATTCAAGATCATCGAAACCATAGTTTATGAAAAGGGATTCATAATCAGCGAGTCCTAAACTCGCTAACCATTGACCGACTGACGTGGAAACAATAGGACTGCTACTGGTATCGGAACTTAAGCCTGAGAATAAAAAAATGAAAAATATATTTATTCATTATGTTCATATCCAATAAAGGAACACGTTAATATTTCATTGCTACAAATTTCATTCGAAAAACTAAAAATATGGCGATCCTAAAATATATAATTTCATTACCTAATCTTGTTTGGAATTCTTTTTCGAGTTCAGTGACGAAAACCGATTCTCGTACGAGTCCTGTGCCAAAGGATGCCATAATCTCAGAAATTTTTGCCCATTCTTCTTGCTCATCAAACGGACTCATTATGCTAAGTGATTTTTCATCTCTTTCACGATCCCTATCAGATAATCGAAAATTCACTTCGTCGTCTTCAAGACGTTCTCCACCACCGCCACCCTCCCCGCCGGTTCCCATTCCGCATGCGGACTGTCCGTAAACGTTCCGCAAACGGCGCAATGTACGCGGCCGCTCCGCTGTGACGGAGCCCTTTAACAAACCTGTTGATAAACATAATAAATAGAGATAAGTTGGAATTTTTAAAATAAATATTTATTTGTTTTTTTATAAATACCTAATATGCTAAGAAACTTTTTGTAGTTACACCTTATTATTCAAACCGTTGTTCTATTTCTTTGTATATAGAAATTAAATCTAAAACAATGGAAAAAGGAAAAAACAAATTTTGCAAAAGTCCATTCATTATCGTTGAATTCGTTAGAAAGAAATTTAACTACAGTGAGTGTAAAAAGTATTCGTACAGTAGTGAATTTAAACTAAACTTTCGTAAAATTTTGTTTTGCACACAAAAAATATTAACAAGAAATATATATACCTATTCTTAGAAATCTCTAAAACGAATTAAAAAATAATTATTTATTTATATTTGTTATGAAAATATTTAAAAATTCTCAAAAATTAGCAGAAAATATATGCATAATAAATATTTGTACAGTCCTTAATTTGTGACATTATATATAAAATAAATACAAGATAATAATCTTATATCAGTATATCTAGGATCAATATACCTGGGGATATTGTCAATACAGATAATGTTCTAAATTCATATATAATCAACAGTGATAACCATAAAATGGGATGAAAAGGCAAGGAAAACACTGAAGAAGAAAGGAAAACTATTATAAATTTACATAATAAGTGCAAAACACAGAGAAATGTATAAAATTGTAAATATATCACGGTCCATGATTCAAGGAATCATTGACAGATATGGAGACCAAAAAACTTTAAAAAATAATCCATAAAACGGACGTAAACGCAAAATAAATGAGTACACTGATCAATGCATAATTCAAACAATAAAACAAAATCCAAAAATAAGTGCAGTAAATATCGCTGCTGAACTTAAAAATAATCTTAATATTAATGTATGCAGTAATACAGTGCATAATTTTTTACGAGCTGCAGGATATCATAGTAGAGTAGCCCGTAGAAAATATTTCGTAAATAGAAAGAAACAATTAGAATTTGTGAAATAATATGTCAATGTTCCTATGGAGTACTGGAATCATGTTATATTTACTAATGAAAGTAAATTTAACATATTTGATAAAGCATGGAGGAGGCTCGGTCACAGTTTGGGGCTGCATGAATGCAAATAGGGTTGATTCTCTCCAGTTTATGGATGGTATCATGGACAATAAATTATATATTGATATTTGAAAACAAAGTCTTCAAGCTAGTGCAAATAAAATTGGATTACAGGACAATTGTATTTTTATAATTAACAATGGATCCTGTATAATGTACCAAATAGAACATTTATAGAGTTATCTCGAAAAAAAATTTGTGATCATCACATTTCTTCAAAAAAGATTTAAAAAAGCACTTTTAGAAGAGAGGAATAATATTTCTAGTATTAAAACCAGAAATTTAGTAAATTCGATGCTACAATGGCTTAAAGCAATTATATAACCTAAAGAAAATCCCACTAGACACTAAAATTGCAAATAAATTACTTTTTTTTTACATTTATAGTATAAAATGTATAGTTTTTGTTGTAAACGTAGAAATTTTTCATTTTAGAGATTTCTAAGAATATATATATATATATATATATATATATATATATATATATATATGTGTGTACTTCCTGTTGATATTTTTTGCTATTAAACAAAGTTATACAAAATTTTTATTCAAATTCACTGCTATACGAATACTTCTTACGCTTATTGTATATATTACGGATTGATTGATTTATAATTGCGATTAATTGAATGAGAGATGAATTTCATGAATTTTTTATATAGAAAAAAAAATAAAATCGACTCGTGCCTAGTTTCCATTTCATTGATCGCGAATCTTACTATCCAATCGATAGATATTTCAAGTGAATACCTGTCTACCCACCATAACCCGTATCCATAATGCATATATCTATGCATCACTTACATATATAGACATATATTGATAAATACGTTGAATATTTATTGTAAAATAGTCATTGTTCGATGCTCTCGAAAAATTAATATTTCGAAAAGAATTAAGTTTGATACAAAACCTCACACTATTTCATAAAAGATATGGTCAAAAGAATTTATCGTTTGTTTCTTCGAAAGACAAAAAGGAAATACTTTCATACAGAAACGGAAAAGATTAAATCCTATGTTGTACATAGTTCGATCAATGCTTCGATCAGATACGAACAATACATATGTCCATACTTGTGTTCTCGTGGAGAACGAATACGGATAAACGAACGTCACAGAGAAAAAATTCGTTTGAAGTCCGACGTCCCGTAAAAAAAAAAAAGAGAGAAAGACAGAGAGAGGAAGAGAGAAAGAGCAGGAGGGAAGAAAAAAAGTGTAAGAAAAAAAGAAAAAATGTTTCCGAGGGTCGAATGATTTACAGATAACCAACATTTTTTCCCCGTTCTTCTTGTCGGTCATCGGGCAGGAATTTTTAAAAAATATATAGATACATATGTGCTCGTGCGCTCACAAAGTTACTCACAGTCGAGATGATGCAGCTCGGTTAAAATCATACTCGTGAAAGAATGCAAATATAAAGCCCTCGTTTTTTTGAAACAGTATATAGTTTGTTGATGAATATAAACAAACTAGATAGTAAAATTAACAAAAAAATATCAAGGTAATTATCTTTTTTTAAATAAAAATTGCATTTTACGATTGTTTATTATCATTTAAAAACATTATGCATATGTATATCTATGTTCTCTCTATTGCATATTATTAAATACAAAGAATCAAATATTTTATTTGTGATCGAATAAAAATTCAGAATAAAAACATGATCGCAGGCATAATAAAAGAATTTGAACTGAAGAATATTATAAAGTAATCTTTGAAGTTATACATTGTATCTATAAACAAAAATATCTATCCATTTCTATCTATCTTTCTTTTTGTATTACGCACGCGTAAATCGATATTACGTTCGTTCGACGACACGATCCGAGCGTATATAAATACTAGAAAAATATAGTATTGCATAATAAGTACTTGTTTTGAGTTTTCCTCTTTTAATATATTCATCCTTCTTGTTCAAATTTGACGTTTCTCTTTTCATCTATCTAGTTGCTACGTTACGTACGTATATTATATCTGTTTTTCATATTATTCATTAGATGAAAAATCCTCGTACCTTTGCCACCATCTTTTCTACAATATAAACAAAAAGCTTAATATAAAGATGCAAAATAATAATTCCGTACCGTTGAGGTCCAAGTTGAAATAGACAAATTAAAATGAAAAAAAAAGAAAAAAAAAAGAAAAGAAGAAAAAAAATTAAGTCTCTCCGCTAATGACATCGGCTTGACAAAATGGCATCACGAAGAAGGAAAGCAAGTGAGTAGTCTCGTATTCCCGTTAGCTATTCTGAAACATTATTTCCAGGAGAATGAAATGAATTTACGGTCGGGATGATCCTGACTTTCGTTTTTAAATTCAACGAGAACGAGATCGCAGCAATTTCTTCTCTTATATTTAAACATCGCATCCTGATTTTCTCGCTGGCTTCGACTAACTCCTTCAACCCTCTGTATTTCTCTTTTCTTCTTTCTCTCTCTCTCTATCTCTCTCTCTCTCTTTCTCTCTCTCTCTCTCTCTCTCTATTTCTCTCTCTCTCTCTTTCTCTCTCTCTCTCTCTCTCTCTTTCTCTCTCTCTCTCTCTTTCTTTCTGCACTCGAGTTTTTCAGAAGCATTCCCTTTCATCGGTAGTGTGAGCAAGGGGAGGGTCCTTATTGTGGTCTCGTATTATTTCGTCGTCACGAAAGGACAATTCCTCGTTTTCAAACCACGACACAATCGGCGTTGGCGGCTTCACGTCTCTACGATTGAAGAAGGAGGAAAAAGATAGAGAGAAAAAGAGAAAGAAAGAGAGAAAGGAAGAATAAGAAGAGAAGGAGCTGCAAAAAGAAGACTCTTTCATACGAATTTCGCAAATGAGAATTCACTCGAATGCGCGAGTAGTTAGAAAGAGAGTAAGAGAGAGGTAGAAAGAGGGAAAGAGAGAGAAAGAAAGGAGGTGGTTGTAAGTAATAACCATACACGATGTCTGCCTTTCAAAAAAGCTTCGTGTCCTTTAATGCGCGAAGAAACATAACTAGTGATGTATATATATACATCATATATATATACACATATATATATATATACATCATATATATATACATATATATATATATATATACATACATACATATATACTATATATCCATCCATGCATGTACCTATATACGCATACGTATGCATACATATAAATGTAACTCATATGAACCTGTATACATATACAGAATGAAAAGCTCATAAAAATACTAAATGGAGAAATGTGGTATAGAGAGGAGAAGATGGAGCAGGAGGGTTGATATAAAGAAAAAGAAAGAGAGGGAGAAGAGGGAGAAAGAAAGAGAGAGAGAGAGAGAGAGAGAGAGAGAGGAAAACTCTCGCGCCGCATTACAAGCACCAAACGTACGTAATTTTAATTAAAGCTCCATGACGAGAAAGCGTCGCTTGCTGTCAAGCCACCAACGTTATATTATGTAGGTAGTTATTCAAGTCATATACACAAATTACGTAAATCCTCATCATTACACCCTCCTTCGCGTCCCTACACTTTCTGCTTGCTCTACTTGCGCAACACGCGCACACCTTCCCTCAATCCATTTCTCAAACTTCCTTTTCTTCTTATGTATCCTCTGTGTCTTCTTTTATATTATCCTTGTTCATCATCTTATTTCTCCTTCATTCTTTAATTTTTTTTTTTCTATACTTCTTGCTCTAATAAAAAAGTAATATTACTTACAATAAGACTCGACTTTCACTTTAAGTTTAAATCACTGTTAAGATGTTATGAATTCACTTAATACTTTGATTCCTTTTTTCATTCGTTGTTTTCGTAACTATTAATTACGGAATGTTTTTTTTTTTTTAAGAACATTAATCGATCGATCGTATGGATTTCATTTTACCATTACTACATCTATAATATTAACTTTCGGTCGTTACCTCTCGAATAATATTTTATTCCTAAAAGAAACAATAGGAAGGTTAGACTTTGTTTAGTCGATTTTCCGTACTTGATGATTCATCCTTATCGCGTGCCGTCGATGACGCGTTTTTCCACGAACGATCAAAATCGTGTCGACGAAAAAATATATATTTATGTATATACCGATAACACACCAGTATAAATTTACATCTGATTTTCGAATCTATAATTCAACTTATACTAATGAAGATTATTAAAAAAGAAAAAAAAAAATTGATCGTTAGATAAGATCTTTGAATTACGTGAATTTCAAATCGAATGTTTGGATTAAACGATATAAAATGCTTGGAAAACCCGAAAAATCGTTCTGCTATGATTTTACAACATACGAACAGTAAGAGGAAGAGAGACAAAGAATCTACAAGCAAAAAAAAACGTCGGACACCAGTTAAGACTTCTTTAATTCTCAAATAATAAATATTTCCTCTTATCTCTCTTTCTCTCTCTCTCTCTCTCTCTTACATTTTATGCTCTCTTACTCGACTCGAAGAGATCATCACCGTTACATTATGACGGGTGCTAACTTCCGCTTCTCTTAATTTGCCTTCTTTTTTCTCTTTCTACATTACTCTCTTCGTACCAAAGGATATATGATGCGATCCATTAAAGCAAGGAAAATCTGCAAATGGTTTTGCTATCCCAACGACGGCCATAAACGTTAAAAGCTATCCTTGCGTAAATAAATGCTTTGACAAGGGTACACGTTTCATGACCTACGACAAGAGGACATTAAATCTCAATTTTTCTTAACATCACAATCTAAATATATATTATAAAAATGCAAAGTGACGTACCATCACATTTTTTAAAATCTTAATGTATTCACTTTATAAATACAAACATAGATGAAATGAAATAATACAACAATTATTTTATTTTTTACAGAGTTACAAAACAGATATATAATAGTAAAATATTCTTATAGCAATCTTAAAATATTTAAATAACTAGAGAGAGAGAGAGAGAGAGAGAGAAATTGAGGTCGAACTATGTCTGGATGACTAGAGCTTTAAACCTTTGCTATTTGTTACGAGCATATATATCTATCTATTTATACTAGCAACTGGGATCAACGAATCTTAACCGATTGTGGGTGCTTGTCATTTCATAGTTCTCGCTAACACCTGCCATCAACTTAATCATTTGAGAAAACTAAGCAAAGAGGAATCTAGCGTGAAATTGCAATATCATATAAGTCAATTGTAATTGATTCGGCTCATAACATGATATCGTTACGAATATTTCATTTGTTGCATTTTAATTGGTAGTAGACTCGTTCGCGCGTGAATAGATTAGAATGGTAGATAACATCGGATAATCGTTCACGACTCTCAAGACGATTTATCTCAATGCATTACATTACCTTCCGCTCAGATAACAATCAGCCTCGAGCATACGTTCTGTCAAGTTTAAGTGGCAACGATTATGCGACGCGGTGATTCGTCCTCTACTTAACGCAGGAACAGTTCAATGGAATAATAACGTCGTCGTTAAACCGTGCCGTACTATCTAGAATACAACGTCAAGTAGATAAAAAAATATCGAATTATCTATCATCTAAATTCTTTAGAGATAATTATTATCAATTGTATTATCTTCCTGCAAAAGATGCACTCATTGTGAAACGCATTAGTTGCGTTGCATACGATTAGAAAGATTATTTTTATCAATTTTTTCAGGCTTATTATCTAAACTGAAATAGATAATATTATCCTCTGAGCAATATACGAATGCTGACCTTGTCATTTGTTATTTTAATCCTTTCACTGTCGAACATTTCCTATTTTTTTGAAGATTGTCAGATTAAATGAAAAATTAATTAAAATACAAGTAAGAGTCATAAAAATTGGCAAATTTTACAAAAATCCTTATATATCGCTTTCTAATGTTTACAGTGAAAATACTTCAACGTTTTTCAAAAATTAAAAAGAAAGAAAACAAAATCCCAGTGAAAAATAAACGAAAATACTTCACGATACTATGGGCTCTGCTTATAAATATCCTAGGCCAAGCATCGACCGTAAATTGGAACGATGAGTAATCGAATTTACTACGAGTAAAAAACACGTTCAGAAAATTGACGTTAACAGCCTACCGCAAAATACTATCAATAGAAGACATCCTAAATAGACGAAAAATACTTCACCAGAAAATACTTTATATAACACACTGTGAATATAAATTTTGAAAAAAATATAAACGAATTATACATTTTTTTAATAGAAAAACTTCAGAGAAATAATAGCTCAGATGTCAATTAATCATTAAAAACTGTTTAATCTTACTATTTAAAATCAGGGTTTATCATATTAAAAAAATTTCTTTTTTTTCTTTTGGAGAAATATCAAGAAGATCGTTTTAACGTATTATAATTTGTCAACGACAAATATTTTACAATACTTACAGTCGAATTGTAATGGTGCGTGTCTTGGGACAACGAGCTTGAACGCCTGAGACCAAAGTTAGAAAGCCGTCTAAGAATATCAGAATTGCGAGGCGAGAATAGACCAGAGAAATAACATTAAGTGAAAATCTACCGTTATTCGAAGTTACGGAAATATCAGGAATGGTGGAAGAAACTCGATGTATTTATACCTATCGTACTCCTGTCCTCCTTTTCTACAAATCTTCTGTCACTATCTTCGTAATTGGATGAGATTCGTTATTTGCATCAACAATTTTTACATTCACGAAACGCCAAAAAAAAAGAAAAAATCATCTTTCCATCCGAAGGAATGTACTTATTTTTTGTTTTCTTTTCCCTTCAACGTCTAATGCAATCTATGTTATTTCTGAGTCTTTAAAGCCAAATTGAAAGACAAATTACAAGGACGTGTTAATATAAGAAAAATTTTTTAATAAGACTACGTCAATGTGAAAATGTAAAATTTTATCACATCGACGAACATACATAGCATACGAATTAAAAAATCATCAAGTTGTTTCTTCCAACTGGATTTATTCAGAAAATACTCGACTTCCTTGAAGTGCATACGAATGCGTGTAAGTATGTTTATTAGAACACTAATTAACTGCATAACATTTTTTCTGTAGTTACGAAGTAAAAAAGGACAAAGTTATTTCGGGACAAAAGAATGGTGAGGATGAGAGAGAGGGAGGGAGAGGAAGAGAGGGAGAGAGAGAAAGAGAGAGGACAAAAAAGAAAAAATGCACAATCCTCACCTCGAACAGATAGCACTCGAGTAGTCTTCGCGAAGTGACGTAATTCGTGTCCGTCGTATGTGCAAACTATTATTACGTCAAGGGAACGTAAAGAGCAACAAGTATCGCGGTTTTTGCGAAGCACGCCAGGAACTTCGAACACGCGGTGTACTCGCCGAGTGCACGTGGCATGACTGAACACACGCATACACGAGCAATTGCTTTTATATACACACTATACCAACGCAAAAGAACGATTGCACATTTGGAAATAGTAGAAGCAGAGAAGAAGATTGTCCCCTCAGTTACAATCTTTCTCTCCCTCACACACACTTCTCTCTCTCTCTCTCTCTCTCTCTCTCTCTCTCTCTCTTTCTCTCTCTATTTTTCTCTCATTCTCTCTCATTCTATCTATCACAGATGTGCACACGTTTTATAGCATACTCGTCCTCTCTTCGGTCAACTTTCTCATCTCTTCCCTCTCTCACTCATTCTTTTTATTTCAAAGATCCGCTTTGCTTTTTCCTCGACTCAGTAAACATTTCTTATACTTCTCTCTCTCTCTCTCTCTCTTTCTCTCTCTTTCTCTCTCTTGCATTTTATTTTGCATATAACCGTCTCGTTTCAATCAAGCGCTACGAACGTAGAAAGGAAGGTATAAAGAGAAGGTCGAATCTTCTTCTATCCTTCTTTTTCCATCCGTATTTCGAAGGAACGAACGCGCAACGAACGAGCAACGAACGACGATCGAGTTTTCCTACGCGACACGCCCTAAACGAGACTAACTCGGCTCACCACCTGTCTATCTACGTATCCTCAATCGTAGGATCGAACATACCCATCGATCGTCCTTCTCGAACGAGATGGTGCACGTGGCTTCCACCTGCTCCTCCTCCTTTTCTTCAATAACCAGCTTCCCCTTTCGCAATGCAGGAACTCAGAGATATCCTCGACACCTCCACCTCGCTAGAAACGGAGGTTTTACGAGGACAACGTCGTAGAATTGCTTTTCCATCTCTCTAGTTCTCTCTCTCTTGTCGCCAAGACGACATTCTTTCTACATACGCCGACTCGACTCGTCGACTCCACTCGAGTCCAATAGAATCAGCTGACTTCGACGAAAGAAGATATATGACCTCTCTCTCGGACTCTCATTCGTATCGATGTTTCTCGTTTAAACCCGTGATCACACTTTCCAACGAACGTTCCGGCCTTTTCTTGGCATCTTCGACGTTAGAAATGGATACAATGCGTGAAAACAAAACTATTGAAAATGTTTTACTATCGTCCGAAATTCACGACAAAACTCTTCGACATACCGCGAGGCTGCTTAACGAGACGACTAATTCGAACGTGTTGGGTCCACGAGCACAAATGAGGAACAGTGAGGAGAAGGAGTAGGAAGAAGAGGAGGTGTGGTGGTAGTGGTGGCAGAAGAGAAGGACGAAGAAGAGAAGGAGAAGACCTCGACACCCGCACTACCGTCTGTCTGACAATACGCTTGTGAGAAGGACAGAAAGTGAGAGTGAGAAAGCATGAGAGAAAGAGAGAAAGAGAGACAGAGAGAGAAAGAGATAGAGAGAGAGAGAGAGAGAGAGAGAGAGAATCCGCCTTCTCCGTTTCTATGTATTTGTATTTGTCTGTGAGTGGTCTGACCGTCACGGAGGAAGAGAAGAAAGAGGAAAGAAAAAGAGGAAGAGTGAGAGAAAGCGAGAGAGGGAGAGCTAGTGGCCAGAGCAAGAACGTGCGAGTAGTATGGAAAGATGACCCCAGATATGGGACTAGCACTCGACGGGACCCCGGACCGAATCGCACTGCGTTGTGTCGAGTCCAAACCCGGGGCCCTGACCGATCGTTTAACCGGAGAGGGACTCTCCCTCTCTCCCTCTTCCTTCCTTCCTTCCACCTCCACCCAACCGTCTCTACGTGGGATCGTGCTGGCACAACCTGCGAGACAACTTGCATTCCAAATTTATGCAGCGTGCACGCATCGCGTGTTTTCGAAATAAGAACGGGAATTTCTCTTGCAAAGTACGATGACTTTTTCATATCTCCAAGCAAGCGTTTTCTACGAGTAAACATTCGTTGGAAGATTTTTCGAAAGGTTTCTTGTCGAAAAATGTATCATCTTATTGATGATCATTTTCATAATAACAATTATAGAATTGAGCTCTGATTAAAACCAAATGTACTTCTTTTACAAATCTAATGTCATTTTATTTTATTATATTCTATTGTATATCATAATAAATAAAAGTTCATGACATTTACAAGAATATTGGAGATACGATTTTTTCCCAAAATATAACGATAATAATTTGATAGAAAAAGGTTTAAAAAAATGTATTTCTTTTATTATCTATCTACGTGTTCAGACAATATGATTAAATCTCTTTCAAGATTCTTTTATTGTATCACGAATGTAAGTTTGTTCGAAGAAAGCTTTAACCGAGCGACGTTAAGAAAAAGATCTCTTAAAAGATTTATCTACCTTTCCTGCTCGGCCATCGATGTCTCCTACAACTTAGGTAACACGCCATGCATGCTACCTTAAATGTTTCCTCGCACGTATTCTTTTAGATTTACCAGTGTATTCACCATTCTCCTTTGTATTTTTTCTATCACAAATTGCACAATTAAAATTTCTATATAATTTTTGTCGATAATTAAAATTTCATAAAATAAGATTAGGTATATGTAAATATTAAAATGAATGCATTTAAACTAAAAATATCTTGTATTATTTATTAAATTATGCGAATTCTTTTAATTTTGAAATACTGCAGGAAATAACAAAGAATTCAAACGTTATACGTATGCATGAGCTTAAAATGAGGCTGTTTTGTCGCAAGGTCGACAATTTAGATTAGCACAGAATATTCGTTAGCTCAGGGTTCTCGAAAAACCTTGACACGACCCTGACGAGAAGAATTGAATGACACAGGCAGCGCAATGAATACCACCGCCGTATGAAGAGTATGCTTACAGATGGTAAATGTCGCTTCCAGCTGACCAGACACGGTCATTGTGATGTTAATGAACACAGGAAGAAGCATTTTTGATCAAGCAAATCAACCTCCTGCTTTGTATGATATTCGTGTAGAAATAATGTGTTATTTTTATTTCTATCTTCATCAAAAAAGATATTAGAATATGAAAATATAATACATTTAAAGAATCATTTTGTACACTTTAAAGTAATACTCGATATATTACGATATACATCAATAAATTAAGAAATTAAAAGGGCAAAAAATTGAAAATTAAATAAAAAATAAATAACATACAGATAAAAATTAAATTATCAATAAAGTAGATGTAAATTAAATATCGATATAAAAATTTAATATTATTCAATAAAAAACAAGATACAATCTAATGCGACCAGATCAAAATTTCAGACAAGTTTTAACTAAGATTCTTAACGTTGGATTACGATATAAGATTACGTCCGATATCTCGGCAAAGCTAAGAACATAATTAATGACTCTATTAAAACGATCTTCTTAAAGAATTTCTTTCTTACAGATTTTTCGTTCTTGAAACGACACATCGAAGATTAGAATACAGTGCAAATGATAAATCGATTTTCGATAAACGATCATAAAAAGCTTATTCATTGGTCATGGATAAGCTTTAGAAAGCGTTTCAAATCATATTATACATATGTTATTGTACTATGATAAAGCGTGATCTATTTAGACATTTAATTAAAATCATACTCGAATTAAGCGATTCTCTTTTCGTGACGAGTGGACGTTGTTCGAAATAATAATAATGGATGTATATTTGTATGTGTGTCTGTGTGTGTGTGTGTGTGTGTGTGTGTGTGTGTGTGTGTGTGTACATAGATACATGTACATACATACGTATACAACATCAAAAGACGAGGTCTTCTCCATCGCGTGTGAGTCACATCCCACGATCCAAACATTCCTGCGTGATGTCATAATATATGTTCCCGAGCATACGACATTATCGTTACATTTTTTTTTAATTCTCGCAACGCAAAATCGCCACTCGTGACGAGTGTTCTATATACCGATGTTCTATTACCAACTTGAAAATATTAATTATACCCTGAACGATCAAGAGATATCATTGAAATTAATGTTACGTTTCATACAGATTTTACGTAATTTTGATTTTTTCTTGATCAAATCCCCAGAATATTTTTACGTTTTCGCTTCTCTTATTAAAAACGTGTATCATCAATTGTAAATATTGTGTATTGTTTCTTCGATATATACTAAGAATATGATTTCTCTATCGTGATCGAGTAAATAAGAACAGTCGTTCAGTGCATGGATCTGGAAAGACCTATTACGCCATTATGAGATATAGTACTAGACGACTAACGAAGTTGAATTAATAATTATATCATTGATGAGTCATTGTAACAAGTCGTGCGAATGCCAGGACATTCTTTTGTGTGAATGATAATTTAAAATTCTTAAAATCCATGAAGGCATATTATATTTTCATATTTGCTTTACGATAAAAAATAAACACATACGCACATACACACGTACGTACCTCATACATACAATCCAAAATTGTGTAACTTTGAACTTATCGATCTCTTTATGATAATTTTTCGAAATTTTAAAAATTGTATTCTAATTCTCCCCTATAATCCGGGTCAAAGCACCCGTATTTTTTTTCTGTACATTAGATAAGGTATACCACCCATGCGTGTTACTAGGAACTGGTCGCGATAGAAGCTTTACCTTACCAGATAAGAAAGTTTGAAGAAAGGCAGCATTTTCGACTTACCACAGTTCGCTGAGCTAACAATGAATCTTTGGAGTACGTTATATGAGAACTCGAGATAATCGAAAGTAATAATACATATACGAATTTATTATCAAAAAAAAAAAAAAAATAAAAAAAGAAAAAAGGAAAAGAAAAAGAGAAGAGTAGATAATTCAAGCTGAGATCACAAAAAAAAAGAAACGAATAAAATCTCGAACGACTACATTTCACATACGTAGATAAATGTATTCCATTGTTTACACTATATCATTCGGTGCTTAATTTTTTTATAACAATACGAGTTCGATACTTTGTTCAAAGCTAACGAGAAAATTGTCGTTGAACAAAAGGAAATACTTTGAAGTTCAAATATTGAAAATAAAGAACAATAGAGATAGGGTTGACGAAGAAAATAAAAGAAATAATCAATTCATTCAGAGTCATAGTACTTAAAGCTCCGTGTGTAAGTGTATCCGGGCGAAGTGCTTAAAGAATTAAAGTGGCCAAGAGAGATAGAAAGATAGAGGGAGAGAGAGAGAGAGAGAGAGAGAGTGAAAGAGAGAAAAGATAAAAAGAGGAAGAGAGATCGCGACAAGAGGAGTTTCCCTATTGAAGCTAAACGGTTGTACTTTAACTGAGAACATTCGCGTTGTGTGGTTGTAAAAAAAAAAAAGAAAAAACATAACAGAACACAGCACCGTTGTATCGCATTACACACCGGCTTCACGCCGTTGCGTTGAAAATGCGCACGCGATTATTAAGCCGGCTGTCCGATGTTACCCGTTGCCGGATGTCATAACGTAGTTTGTCTTATTGTCGCCAAATCCATTAACATTCTCATGGCGTTGGTACGATGCCAAAACCGACGTACGTTTCTTCGCAAAAGTCATCGTGAACCGTTCGCCAACGAATCAAGAGAGAATCGTTCGCATTAGATTTTTCAAATCAGCTTTCGTTTTACCGTTCATCGTTTAATACGACGTGTTCGTACGAATGATGAAAATTTCTTTTTAGTCAACTTAATAAAATCTATTTTTGTTTTCTTTTTCTATTTAATTAATCAATGAAGTACGGATATTCATAAGATAATTTCGGATTCTAATAGGAGTCCATTATTTTTATAAATTGATAAAGAATATATCATTTATATGTTTCGATTGAAGAACATTTGATCCAGAAGAAGCAACGATCCATAACCTACGACAAATGATACGATGAGAATATTTAATGATAAATGAAAGGAGAACGTATGATTTGGCTACAAAAAGAAAAGAAAAAAAAAACAAGTAAATACAATTATCTCGAAAGTTATGCGTATGTAAATCTTTCTAATGACGTGTGTAATTTGTAAGAAAAGAAAGATAAAATGAGAAATAAATATTAAAATTATCGTACGATGAGTGATAACTCACTAAGAAGCGGAAATTCACGCGTCAATACGTACACGGACACGCCGTCCTTGTGATGGCAAAATGTCCGGCAATGAACTATCGCATTGCAAAATGTGAAAGCGATTAAAATTCCAACGAACGGACGAGTCTTTTTCTCTTTCTCTCTCTCTCTCTTTCTTTCTCTATGTTCTGTGTTATTTCTATGAGGTTCTCCTCACGACTCCTTTTAGCTTCGAGTTACGTGAGAAGAATGTATACTTTTTAAGGTGAGCCCACTTTTTACAATGAAAACAAATAATTTGAACGATTCTTTGAACATACGATTACCCATTTAATTTTCTTATTTCACCACGCGAAAACAATACTCATTTGTTCGACGTTTCTTTTATCAGAGAAAGAACAAATACCTAATTAATCGATTCACGCTTCGAGAGCGAACGAAAACAACGCTTAGCCGGTCGAAGCGTCGCGTACCTACTGACTCTCCTGAGACAGAAAATCATCGTGTCTGTCCGCTGTCAGATAAGAATATCTATCGTCAGCCATCCACGCCTCTACTACGTATACGTACGTAAACGTATGTGTGCCTGTGTGTATGGACATAATGTACGTTAATACGTGTGTACGTTTCTTGTGTATATATTCTACGTTTATCTGTACGCGTAGAAGAAAAAAAATACATACAAAGAGCATATGCGAGGAGAAGAAGTTGTTCAGGTAAAACGATACATTCTGTGTTGTCGTTAGTCTAAATGTAACGACGATAATGTTACCAAACGTATGCAAAACAACAATATCGGTGACACTTATAATACGCGTGCGAAAAGTCGCGTTACGGGAAACGTTACTCGTGGAATTTATGAACAAAATTATTTTATTTGATGAACAATGAAATCTGAAAAGAAAAATACTAATTGATTATTTTTTACCAAATCAAAAATTTTACATCGATTGTGAATTATTCAATTCAACGAATTAATAGTAATCGTGAAAAATTATGAACGATCTATAGATAAGTTACAATTATTATTTTAAAATAAAAAAGGGAAAGAAAAACGTGTATAGTCGATGTTATTAATGCAATCTCACCTTGCCCTAGTTGAATCGATCGAGACTCACCTATCATGATGATTTTTTACATTATATCAGCGATGATGTATAAATTATTTTTTTAATGCAACGTCTGATCGTTTATACTTAAGACACATTATCCTTAATTTAAATATAGTCGTAAAATCGATAAATAATGACAATTTTAACCGTTCAAATATGTTTCTCACTCGTGAGTATTTGCGCATTTACAAATATTTAGAGAAACCATTTGCTCGTCAGCTTTGTAATGGCATAGCTGATTAAATACAATTAAATAGACATTACCTGAGCTTTACTGATAGGATAAAGTTAAAATTTTGAAAGTGCGTTTGAAAAAAAAGAAACGATATATAGCGAAAACATGCATTAGCATATAAGAATTATATGCAATTTATAAAAAAAATTGAAAGAAAAATGAATATCCAGATTATATCGTAAACAAATATGTTGAATAAAGTATATACTGTATTCACTGACCTGTAAACAAAGCTTCGAAGAGAAAAGTCGAATTTCGGGCGAAATTCTTTAACAAATTTACTTCTTATCTAATGAAAGAGCGTCCATATGTAACATCTTTTAATCTCATTCCTTGCAATTGCATGCATTGTTATATAAGAACGTCTTCGTTATGAAAAATGAAAATTATAGATAATTGGACGAGACTTTTTATATGTGTTCGTGTATGTCAAATATTTGCAAGCATGAAATTGACTCATCGTGTAAATGAAATACGATGCAAGGAACGCATCTGTGTAAATGAATATGATGCACTCTGCTTGTAATAATCAGCAAATGATAATTACATACATATATACAATTTGTACAATTTTTATTACAACAATATTTGGCGGATGTAGCACAATTTTGAAAACTATCGTGCCATACAATAACTCTCTAAATCGTTCATTATTACATCGATAGCGTTTACTGAAATATTATATATATATAAAAAAAAAAAAAAAAAAATAAAATATTGTTTATATGCTTGACAAATACGAAGAGATATTACTTAATATCTCACAAAAGCTTTAAAGGACAAACGAAGCGACAAAATAAATGTAGACATCGCATACATTATAGCAGCGCAACGTTTATTACCAAACCAATGTTATATTATAAACGATAAATTGCTTAACTTTAAAAAGTAAATATATATATACATATATTTCTCCTACTATCTAAATAGCCTTTTATATATATATATATGTCTGCTCGCATATCTCAAACGATTACATTAATATCAATATTTGTGTGAATTATCTTATATCAGAGAATAAATTCTGAAATAAATCACAACAAATTCAAATATGAGGAAGACGTTTAACTACTTTTCTTATTTTATAATCCTTTAGTATAATTTTTCCACGTATAAGATAGATTCGTTTTTGACTATAGAACTTTATCACATAGAAAACAGTCTCGGCTTATTGAGAATAGTGAAAAAGAATTTCAAAATTGTCTATTATTTAACTTAACTGTGCTATATTTTAAATTATATCATAAATTGAAATTGATTAAAGTCACAGGACATTTATATATGTTAGTAAAAAAAAAAAAAAAAAAAAATAAAAAATAAAAAAATAAAAAAATAAAAATAAAGAAAAGAACAAGAAAGTATGCATGCTCTAAAATTGTTGACGAATTTGTTAAAATTCTTATTGTTATAACATTCACTTCACACGTTATTTACAGGATCAAAATCGAATCTATCAACGACATTATAATATTTCGAATACTTCATTATACTTACTACATCAATGAATAACATTTTTACATATATATATATATATATATATATATATATATATATATATATATGTAAAATATATATATATATAGGTATATACCTGCACTACTTGGCTCCACTATATTCGTATACACATACTTAATAGTATAACTTATAGATACTAATTTGGACTCTACTATTTATTAAATTCTTGTCTACTTTTATCTACAATAATATCTCTTAATACTACCAGTATACGGACGCGAAGCTACTCTTTGTTAATATCTATACTGTCATTAAATACTGCGTTATAAATGTAATATCAAAGAGATAGATAAGTATATGTACTTACATAATTGTGTATTCAATAAAAAAGAAAAATATATCTATTCAAAAAATATACTAGAACAATAACGATAATATAAAATCTCTAGTAACACTACTGACAAATGAGAATCTCGATTCTTTTTTTTATGCCAAGTTTCTATCTTGTATAATATAATATCATTAAAATTGTTTATAAAACAAACAATATGTTTATCATTGTAGTAAATATACGATGAATCAGGAAATAGTATTTGAATACATTGCAGTTGCAATATAGATTTCGTAAAGTCTCCATATATAATTATAAACACGTTATATATGTATTATTATATACAATACCTATATATACAAAACCTAATACATGATAGATCATTTTGATTATTTCCTGAAAATCTAACGAATTAGCTTATTCACTGTACATCTGATACCCCTTAACTGTATCATTTGTGACACTTACGTTAACTAAATCGGTCAACGAGCATGGAAGGGTCATACTGGGAATGTTCAATTTACCAAGCACGACAATTACGATGGACGTTAACTTCTCGACGTTTTAATCGAAGAGAAATTTCTATTACATACGTCAAGTTAATTTACGAACAACAATCAATAATTGGCTAGTTACTATTTTCGATCACGTGTCACAAAAATAACAAGCTTTCCGAATCGTTAACCTCTTTTTCTACTAACACAATCGTGCTCTTTTCGTGTCACGTTTTAAAGTTTTATTGTTAGTTCGGCCAAGATATAAATTCGAAATCGTTTCGATTTTATTATACTAGCGATCGACGTTCTTTCTGCCATATATATTTTATATATATATATATATATATATATATATATATATATATATATACATATACGTATATACCTATATACGTATAACCACGTTTCAAACCCCATCCACACCCTTAACCGTCGAATGAACCTCATGGTCGCTTCCTTTTTTTTCTTATAAAACCAAAAAGGGCTTTTCAATACCCGATCCAAGTTCCGATGGAACGAACGAATTCTTCCTCGAGCTGTCCGATAACGGAGGTACTACTTGCCCCCAGGATAGATTACCTTCCCTTTTTTTCCAACAAAGGTTTCTTCAGGTTAAAGTGCATCCGATTAATATCAGGAGCGAAACGAGCGGGAAGGGAGATTGAAGTTTCTACAGATTTCTTTTTCTTTGTGGTGAAATTTATCGACATTAATACATTTTTTGGTGTATCGATAAGATTGGAAAGATAACAGAAAGGAATTTATATATATACACACACACGCGCGCGCACGCGCGCACACACACACACACACATACACACACCCATTTAATTAGAAATTATTATGTGTGTGTAAAAAATATTCTTTTTTCAGATATCATCGATTTTTAAACATTAAAATGCAAACTCTATAAGAAAAAAATGGAATAAAAAGTGGGGGAAGGGAATTGGAAAATCTTTATCGTGAGGAAGGAGAAAAAGGTCCGGTAACAAGTGTATTTCTATCCGTGTTCAGGCAAACCGTAAACAACAGAGACGCAACACAACGATTATGCATGTACACGTGGTCAGAAAGAAGCGTCATGCGGTGCAGCCAAGCGTGCGTTGCTGTTTACCTGCGAAGGGCACGTCTCCGAAGTATTCCTCAACGTTGTCGGTAGACATGCTCTTGTCCGAAAGAGAAACGCTCGATAAAGAACCGCTGGATGCATCGAGAGAACCGCTTGCAGGAAATTGTAGCAAATCCTCATCAGTTTCCGTTTCCATGTCGCGAGATCTTCTTTTATAAACCTGCCGAAAAACGAACGTAAAACATTTTTCTCTTTTCTTTTTCTCTCAGCGAAGTTTTCTTCTGATCACACATAATTGTGATCTCTGGAGGATTATGTACGATGGGCGTTGTTTCTTTTTCTTTTTATAATCTTATCAAAAGATATAAAGATTTTTATCTTCTATTTGGAAAAATTTATTTATCATTCCTTATTTATTTTTATAACAAATAATTCTTATGGAAACAAACGTTTAAAAATGCATTTTCTTTTCTTTCTCGATAAATTTAAAGAATCGATTTTTATTAGATATGATATTTATACATTTAAAAAAAAAAAGTAAATAAATACAACTAAAAATACAATGCAGAAAGCAGCGGAAAAAGAAATTTCATGTGGCTCGATTTTTTGCAATTAAAATCCCAGAAATCAGAGATAGCAGACACGATCATCATTACGATGAACATTCTGGAGGTAAAGAGCGTAAACCATCACTAAAAATTCGTACATTTTTCTGTGCTTCAACGGAATGGAAGAAGAAAGAAGCTTCAGAAAGACGAGGTAGAAGAGATGGCGGAGAGAAATGGAGAAACATTTTCAAGAAAGGAAGACAGAGAGAGAGAGAGAGAGAGAGAGAGAGAGAGAGAGAGAGAGAGAGAGAATCAGAGAAGCGCAAAAGTCGAGGACTTCATTATCCAAAGGGTGTCGGCATCTTGCATTTTGCTGCTCTAGTGAACCCCCGGAAGTTGACAAGTGAAAAGCAACCATCCGTAATCGGTTCCTTCATTTTCGTCCTTTCCTTCGTCTTTTGCCTGTCGAGTCTCTGATCTTCGTCTTTCTTCCTATCCTCGTCTATTTCACTGAGCGTTACCAACAATCGTAACAACATTTGATCAAATCACGTCAACGATCACATTTCAACAGAGAGACTCAACGGAAAATTCTCCAAATAATTTTATCGTTCATAAGAAACATATCTTAGACGATTTTAAAGCTATTAAAACATAGTTCCGTTGATCTACAATGAAATAAACATGATCACGAGAAAATAATACAAAATTTGACACGTGAAATTCATTGAAACTTTTTCGTATTTCTATCTAAACCCCAACATCCTGGATTTATTGTATAATCATAACTGACAGATTGCAAATGTAGAAAGATCGTATAGTTGAAGAAGTGGATTTCTAAATAATAGCGGAAGTCGAGTCGAGAATTCTCCGAAGATGCAACGAAGCAAAAGCCGAGAATGCTCGATTCACACGATTTCGACGTATCAACGGATCCTTCCGAGCAAACGGAAACGTATCCGTACTCCAACGATACACGTTGCTCCCTTCAGAAGGAACACGTTCTCCTTTTCCCTTCTGTGCCATCTAGCGAAAAGGATATATATACATATACATACATACAAACACACACACACACACACGTATGTAGACACACGCGCGCGCACACACACATGTATGTAGACACGCATACACACAAACACACATACGCATATATATACACATATATGCATACACATATATATGTACACGCGCGCACACACACACATTCACTGTGTTAGATTTCGCCGAGCGTATACGGCCGTTGAAAGATGTGGATTTGCAAGTGCATATACCAGCCGTCGTCGCCGTTACCGTTTGATGAAGAGAAAAGCATCCTATGCTGACTAAAGAGAAATAGAGAGAGAGAGAGAGAGAGAGAGAGAGAGAGAGAGAGAGAGAGCGAGAGAGAAAGAAAGAGGAGAGAGGGGAGAGAGAGAAGAGATAAGAGAGCACGCTACGGATATCCAAGTACCGGTGGATAGGAGAGAGGAAGCGTACGCGTAGAGTCGGTCTCACAGCAGAGCGATCACAGGATGACGCGGCAAACGGCTGTGAAGGAGCGATGCTGATACCACGAGCAGAAACTAAGAGAGCGAAAGGGAGAGAAATAGGGTAGGGAACTGCCAGATTTGGCTCCTTGGAAATCGCATCACAGATCAAACAGGGCTTGTATATTAAACATAGCCCTGTACGTAAGACGTTCGTACATAAGTATATCTATACATACTAGAGACCATATACTACCGCTTATCTTCTATCCAACGATTCGGATCGACTGAGAGATTTAACGATCTTTGACATGGATGGAATTTCTCGACTTCGCGACGTTTCGCGCAACTCTGATACGAGAATATATGAAATCGAACATACTGTTTTGTATGCATCAACGATCATGTAGCAAAACGTGCAGAAATGAATCTTCTAAGATCTTCCTAAGATATACTCGTTGAATATTGACAAACCGGAGAAAGCAAATATTTATGACGACAATTACAAGAAATCTTTTTCTGTAAATCGTATATCGTAATACTATCGAATATTGTATTATAAATAAAAAAATTGTTCTGAAAAAAAAGTTTAAAATTATAAAAAATACGTGAATTTTATTAAAAAAAAAGAAAAAAAAAAGAAAAAAAAAATACGAAGCTCACCTGGCTCAACGGACGAATACGTTCGTGAATCGATTTCTCAGCTTGCATGGCAGAAGGTGGTGGATGATCGGGAGTCGGTGGTTGAACGTAATGAGTTGGACTCGTAGGAAACATCATTTGTACACGTCTGAGTCTTTTATCTGTTGCCTCTCTGTTATCCTGAACCATCATTGTATGACCACCATCAGGAATCTCTCGTTTTTCGTCTAGCAAGCTTTCTTGGGAAGACTTCAAAGTAAGGAAGGCGTTAGAGACGAAGGTTTGTTCCTGATGTATAGAATCGTTCTCGCTACAGGGCGACTTATCGACGCAAGGGCCGTTGTTATCAAGCTCATAGCCTTCGTAAGCGTGCCTACGAAGTTTCCTTCGTGGATTTAACATCTTTATCGGGCGATTCTCGTAAATAGATGTTATTGCAATTGGTTCTACATTGGTGTTCGCTGTTGTTGTTGTTGTTGTTATTGTCGTTATTGGCATTGCCTCTCGTCGATTGCCACTTTCCACGGACGGCACGAAACGAGATTTCATTTCCACGTACTGGTCCACGCTTCTCGTCACGTGTCGTAACTGCTCACGACGTTTTTGCAGCTGTTCAAGATCGATGTGACTACGCGCACCGCTACGCGCTAAGAACAAGTACTCGTAGTTACTCGGACCCAACGAACAGTCCGCCGAAAGTGACATTTGAGTCTGCAGGTGCGTCGGCGAAACCGATAGGTTACGCCTCGGTGGTTTCTTCGGCGGTGTCGGCTACAAAAATCGCCACGAAATCAGCCTCCCTATTGGTATCGATCATGATACCTACTTTACAACGATCTCTATGCTATACGATATGAAATCAATAATAGATCGATTCGTTCGATAGTAAGTCAATATTGTCGCTGCAGAGTATATTAAATGTATGTATTGCAAACGAAAAAATAACTATACGTTCGTTTGTCATCGATCAACAACTACACTCTTTTATATCTAAATATAGCATCTAAATATATATGTGTATATTATACATATATATATATATATATATATATATATATATATATTATATATATCCGAATACAAATTGGAAAGTAGTCATAAAAACGCGTTAACCTGAACTCTATTTTCAAAGGATTTTCCATCAGTTCTATATTTTGTGTTGAGCGATGCAAAAATCTATTTCCTCTACCTTCGTATTAGATTTCTCCGTTACAACGATCGAATCGACAGGCCAATTATCGAGAAATCGATCAACGAGGAGAATTCTCTACCGTGGAAGCCACGAAATTGATGATACCTCCATCAATTTAAAGCACACTCTATGGTATAAACATTGTCGATATCTTACTTCGCTACGTATAGAACATCTACAGAACCATTCTCTTGTTAGAACGCGTAATCGATCTGGAATATTAATCGTAAACTAATAACTTTATTCCTCGTATTCTTAATTTAATGATGACGATTGCTAAATCGATCGTATAAACGGTGGAATTGAAATATTCAAGACATTATTATTAACATAAAAGATCGATATATCCGAATAATTTTGATTAGCTTATGACGTCATTTCACCCCCATAAAAAGAAAAAAATTTCTTACGGAAACTTTGCTGTTAGAGGCAGGGCTATGAAGTGAGCTGGACAGGGGCGCCATTGGTAAGTAAATCCCAGGGGCACCGGAATCGTTGGCCAAACAACGTCGTTCCCGTGGACTCGGTCCACCAACGCTAGATGACGAGGAGACGCTCAATTGATCGGACTCCCTGTTACCACCATATCCCGTGGGCAATGTCAAGGACAGATCCTCCGACACGAAGCTACCCTCCATAGTTCCTCTTGGTACAGGTGGCGTTTGATACAATCCGCTATCCGAACCCCTATGATAACAGATCCACAAACTACATCCTTGAACTTTATCAATTACGATTATTACCGTTACAAATACTAACTACATACCAATCAAATCGAAGTTTCCATACTCCTATAAGATCTCGAACGGAAGTCAAATTATTCTACATCCTCCGATTATGATTCAAACCGTTATAGCCATTAATTCGATCGAACTGAGCTTTCCAATTTGAATTATATATCTACTTATAAATTATTCTAACTCTAATATTTAAAGGGATTATTTCGAAAATGAAAACGCAGTTCGTTCGTTGTATTTCATGATAAGCGAATTATAAAGATGTGAATGATCCACGTGCTAAATGTTTATGTCATTACCCTGTCGTGTCACGTGGTTGTAACGGTGTTCTAGAGGTGATAGTGTTTTGTACTTTGTCTTCCGGTGTTTGGTCGGAACTTTCAAGAGTATTTATGGAGTTGAGAGTGTCAGACATGGACATGAGAACGCTGTCGAAGACTGAGCTGAGGTCGGAGTAATCCTCTGTCTGCGGGATAGTCCTCCGTACTCCATTCACTGGTCCCCTATTCTGCCCGTCTTCGCTGAAACGCGTTACGCCAACTATGCTCGTCAAATCTTTCTTTCATAGTTTTAATCATTTTCTTTTACTTTTTTCAAGGGAAGCTTACGGAATTGATAACATCGATATCGAACATGTCCCATCGAAGTGAAATCGTCTATACTTCTAAACCCCCTGGATAATTTCGAAATGTATCTGATCTATTTCAACAAATAGGAAACGATATGGGAAAACAAATGCTAAAGAACGACGAGAGAATATCTTGCGAAAAACAAGTCGAATAGCAGGAGAAGAGAAGTCCATGCCCGGAGGACACGGTTGAGAGGCATGGTTATTAGTTTTGTGCTGCTGAGACGGGCTAACATTTACATTGTTTAACGTGATGGATTCATCTCGAGGCAGGCCGAGTCGGGGATACCAATGTCAAACACGGACGATGGAGGGCTTTCCTGGCTGGCGTTGCACCCTTCATTCTTTATCCTTCTCACTCCGAGTCGAGTTCAGCCAACCGGTCGGCCTTAGTAGCTAGCGGAAGTAGAGAGCGAGAGAGCGAGTAGCAATGGGGCAATGCGGCGGGGGTGACCTGGGGCAAACGAGACGGTCGGACCCACCATCGCCTGCCTACATCAGGAAAATTAAACCAAGCCAAGCGGTGCTTAACGCGCTGGGGCTACACGCGGCCGCGCCACCTCCCCTCCCTCTCTCTCTCTCTTTCTCTTTCTCTCTCTCTCTCTTTCCTCCACCTATACATCGAAACTTCCCTTCTCGATCCGAGAACCTCCAGCTCTGTGGCTAACGCAAGGGCAACGCCAACAGTGGCAGTAGCAGAAGTAGTAGCAGTAGCTCTAGCAACACTAGTAGTAGCAGCAACTAACAGGAGCCAGCAATGACACCGGCTGTGGCTAACAGAAGCAGGTATAGCTAGCTAGTGTGGGAGATGGCAATGATGGTGGCAGTGGTAGCAGCTACGCAAGCAGACATCATCACCCCTCCGCTGGTCCAGTAACTTTCTCTTTCTCTTTCTCTTTCTCCCTCCCTCTCTCTCCCTTTCTCTCTATCTCTCTGTACTCGCTCATTCACTCTCACGATGCTAGGTCCACGTCTATGCTTTTGTTTGCCCACATCTCCTATATTAAAGCTAACACACAGCAATGCACGTACTTGCACGCACTTACGCGTTATACATACATACAAATATCGAGTCTTTCTGCGAAATATTACGTCCCTACTACGTTTTGCGAGAATGAGTTGGTCTCTCTCTCTCTCTCTTTCTCTCTCTTTTTCTTTTTCTCTCTTTCTTTCTCTTTTTCTTTTTCTCTCTTTCTTTCTCTTTTTCTCCTTGCTCTCGTTTATTTTTCTCTCTTCTGCTATTCATCCTTCTTTCACTCACATTCCACGTTTCTCCCTTTCTTTGGTATTAATAAATAGTACAATGATGATAGTTCGAAGAGAGCAAGAATCACGCGTTGCTCGTTTAAGGATTAAGCTTACTTTCTGGAAAAATGTCAGACTAATTAGTTGACCGAAAACTATCTAGATGAAGATTCTCTTTCGCTCGGTGTTGCTACGCGTTTTCTTCGTAAAAGTTCATGCGAGCACTCGTTCTAATGAGGAAGCGACGTGACCGGAAACTGGACGCAAACGAGAACAAAATAGCGCTAAATTATATACCCGTAGTAAACTAGAAACGTACACATACAATGTTTCCCAAAGTGTAATTATTCGATGTAGTGTATCACTTGAAACAGTCGAACTTATGTTATGTACATTGTATCCGATATGAAATGAGTAATATGATTCGTTAGAAAATATAACGTTTGACATTTTAAATATAAATAATATCTACTTGACTTATAGCTAGAAATGTTCGAAATTCTTCTCTGCTTCGTATATAAATATAAAAACGTAAAAAAGGTGACGACAAAAATACTTGTAAGCATTAGATCATACACTGTGATATCTAAATGTCTATGAATAAAACATGGTATTCTTTATAAAGAAAAAAAAAAAATACAAAAAATATCAGATACGTGTGTTATTACAAAAACAGAATCGTTACTCCAAAATTTGATGATTAATTAAAATTTTCTATCTTATTGGATCAAAACAAATTGCATAATTGTCTATATCTTTCGTTCGCATGAATATAATCCATCGATGCTGACGAAATTTCAGCGAAGGAAAAAAAAAGCAAAAAAAAAAGAAATAGATAACACGTAGGGCGCAACGAAGTCAATCGTGAGAGACGCAATAAAACCGGAAGAACGAGGAGAAAGAAGAAAATAAGATGAAAAAAAGAAAGTATACTCACAAAGACATAACGGAAGTTCCGGAGACACGGCGATCATCATCCCGAGGCTTATGATAGAACTGCCATTGAGTGGGCGACGTCCCTTCCGCCGGAGAAAGATCATCCCCAGGGCGTACATTCTCATAAGGGCTACCCAACGAGTCACCACCCTGAACCGGAATCGGTGGCAAGTTCTCACTGTCGGCATCGCTTTCCACTCCGGAAGAAGACCTGTGCCCTGCACATAAAAGATAATATTATATCATTGCACGTGTAACAAAAAAAAAAAGGAGCGATGTTAATTCTAACAATTGATAGATCACGTATAATATATTGATTCATCGAAAAGTTAATCAAATAGATTCTAAAAAATTATACCTTTCTTTACTTTTTATATATGTTACAAATCTTTTGATAAAGATTTACCATTCTTACAGATTTTTATTCGTATTTATTTACGTAATAAAATTATGAATAATAGCGTGAGTTATTCGCTTCTCTCGCATATGCATAATTATGGTAATGTTGAATACCGTAAAAAGGGTCGCAATTAATATTCTTGTAATTAAGATGAAAAATATGGAATAGAAAGAGATGAGAAAAGTAGAAGGACAACCCGCAGCAATTCCAACGTACTCTTTATTACAGCCGTAATATCTTGGGTGACGTGTGGCGGAAATTGTCCCAAAAGGTCTAAAACGGTGTTTTGACGAGAATCCCTGATTCCCAGATCCACGCCTCTGTCCAAAAGTGCTCGGACAACCTCCATCTTACCGCAAAGTGCCGCCTCGTGCATCGCTGTACCAGCGGACGTTCTTGTGTTGACATCCACTCCCGCAGCGAGTAGAACTTCCACGACGGCTCTACAAAAAAAAAGGAAAAAAAAACCAAAAGATAATACCATGATAATAATAAGAAACAAAAACGAACAAATACCTTGATAATTCGTTTTAGTAATCAATTTATATATTGATTATCAATTTACTCGGAATATTTATTAATTTCGAATCGACTTTAAGAATTTCTTAAATATAATTTATAGATAAGATTCATTTGTTAATTAAACAAATTTGATTTTATTAATTAAAAAATAAAACCGATCGAGTATTACCAATAGGATTAAATGACTAGATGACAAAATGGTTATGAAGCATTGCCTATGGCCAACATAATAATCCTCTTGGTAAAATTGAACAAAGAACGCACCCTTGCCTTTTCCAAAGGGGCTACTAGCATGCGATCGTGCAGCATCGGCACGGCGCATATATGTACATACATTTTCGATAGTCTCGGACAATCGAAATCGCAAAATACGAATTCCATCGCGCGGCCCACGCCGACTGCAGTGACCGCAGCCATCCGTCGCATATAGGATTCGCGGCTGAGGATCGGATTCGCATGCACCTACGTTGTTATTACCGTGCCATAGGAGTATTTGTATACTGGCTTACCGAGAGCAGCGATATTGAATCCGATAATAGACATTACTCCACCCCCACCATTCGCTTTCTCCCACACTCACCCTCTCAATCCCTTTGCTCACCCGCACTATCGCCAATCCTCTCTCTTTCTCTCTCGCTCATTCTGCAATTCCAGCAAACGTCAAAGTAGAGTTCGTCTCTTTCTCACTAAAACAAACTCAATCTCTCTCTCTCTCTCTCTCTCTCTCTCTCTCTCTCTCTCTCTCTCTTTTTCTATCTATCTATCTCACTTGCACATACACACGCGAACGTACAGCTAGGCGTTATTTAACCAAAATTCGAACGATAAAATGTCACGTTCCTCTTCTCTCTCTCTCTCTCTCTCTCTCTCTCTCTCTCTCTCCCTCTCATTCTCTCTCTCTCTCTCTCTCTCTCTCTCTCTCTCTCTCTCTCCCTCTCATTCTCTCTCTCTGTCTTTCTCTTCGTATCCACATTCAAGCACGCAAACGTACGCGCCATCGGTATAAAATGCAACCATCGGACTGTACTGTATATCGCCAAATGCGATCGCATTATAAGCAGCGAGCGACGGTTAAAGCGATTACCGGCTGCGAGGATGCATAGAAAAACCGACGTTATACCCGATTACAATGTGAGCACCGTTTCGCGGCGATTCACGATCGCCGACCATTTCGATACCAGCCACTACCACTCACTCTAACCCATTCCAACATTCAACCCTTCGTCCCTCTTTTTCTCTCTATCACACATACGCGCACATGCACACATACATACATGCATACATACATACATACATATATACATACATACATACATACATATATACATACATACATACATACATACATATATATATACATACACACATTCTACACATCCTATCGGCGATTATTTTAAAGGCTTACCAAGAGGATTATGGACGTGTACCATCGCTATGTTAAATGAAAACGAATCGGCCGAAACGATAAAAATGGATATTCCGCTTGTTAAACGAGCGATCGTCCAAACCTTGAAAAGAGGAGGGCGGGTAACTTTATATCAAATATAATTGTTGAAAGAACAATGATCAAAATCATTGGTGCTCCGCTACAGCTCTTCGATACTATTGCCATTCCTGTTGTTATTATTACTCTGCCATAAGATTTTATATTGCGGAAAAATAAACGAAAGAACACATTTCATGAGAAGCAATCGAGCGTGAGACTACTATAAAGGGAGTAAGAAAACTAATTCAAAGTTGGCTGATAGAATATGTTAATAACGTTTTCACTTATTTTCCTCGCGCGATCGTACCACGTCAATGTAATCGATTATCCGGTTAATCTCTCACGCCATCCGATTAAACGATCGATTGGACAACGTACGCCGGTGCTTACAATATTATTTAATTAACAAACCATTAACGCGAATACGAATTTACGATTTCCTATGGCACATACGTTCTAGCACGCTCTTTCATTCGCATTTTAGGAATCGTGACATAGCCTGAACAGACTGCTCTAATTTCATTCGACGATACAAATAATGAGATTTGTGCATTTTAATCTATGTTTGATATATCCTTTTTCAAATGCATCATTATCCTTGATGATACATGAGGTATAAAGTACAAAGCTTCTCTCTCTCTCTCTCTCTCTCGTTCTTTTTCTCTCTTTCTCTGTTTCTTTCGCTCTCCTAGGCGAAAATAACTTTAACCTTTCCATTAGCAAGTTTTCAAAGTTCACGTTATGATCTATACACACACATACACACACGGTCACGTGTATATCGGTTAAACTGCATATACGTGTGAACTGAAAATACGTGAGGATAAGGAAGAAGATAATGACAACACGGCTGCTCTCATGCAAAAGGTTAACTCTTTCAGGTCGACCGATCTATTAGGGTTCTTTAAATAAACCGTTTGAGTATAAATCTTCGAAAATTATTTGCGATGAAAAATAATCTAATTCACTATATATAAAACATATATTGATTAGTTTTGTTTATTAAACTATCAAAGACGATAAACAAGTATACGTCCGGATGCCCAAAAGCACCTTTTGCTAAAGGCAATCGTAGATAATCTAGGTCGATACGTTCTGACGGTGTTAATTAATACGATTCTCGCTATCGAGAGGCGGAGGTCGATTGCAATTCGCACGGATGAATCAGAGAGAGGTTGGCCGGCTGTTGGCCGGCATGATGCGTTCTGATGCATTCGTGTTCGCAAGAGAGAGGAGAGAGGATACGTTCGAACTGGTAGATGGTAACATAGGACGTGTTACTCTGAGAGGGTTGCATCGGACCGTGCCAGTTGGATGCAGGCATATATCCCATTCGACGGGATTACGCAACACGGTGCTCTCTGATTGGTTCTAATCGTCGGCTCTGCAAATGGCTCTACATCGTTATGGTTTGCTCGAACGAGCCCATTGTTGTCCAGGTTTACAACATCGCGTTATGGGCATTATTTGGTAATTAGAGCGGATGGTATAGCTGATAAGAAACGATTGATAAAAATTTCCCAAAGAAAAATGAAAAGGAAAAAAAAAGGTTGTTCGATTACGTTTCGTCGATCGGCTCTGATCGGATTTGTTAATTTCTATTTCTTATTATTCCCAAGTCTATAAAAGTAAAGATTATATTTTTTGATTAATCGATATAGTCCACTGATATGTGATCAAATTTATGAGTTCGGTTTGGATAAAAACGTAATGACGAATTTTTTTCATTCCAACAAAATCACAGGACCGCGAAATGGTGTACTCAAATGCACCGAAATACGCATCGGTGCAAATACCCTGCTTGCGCGAATTGCGGCTAATCTAACAGCGACACCGCCAATTGTAACGCAATATAAAATGGCGTTGATGGTGATGGTGGTGGCAGTGGTAGAAGTGGTCGTGGTAGTGGTGGTTACCAATGAATGTGTAGACCAATGCCCGGACGCGTGGTCAAACGCGCTGCAGCGATCATCGGATCAGCTTAATCAAATAAAGAGAACGTGGGCTCTGCACAATATCAAATGGATCCCGAACTTGCGGTACTACAAATCGAATACCAAGACGATTCACGATAGGTCCTGCAGAAAGCTTAGTCAGCGGAATAAAGTGATCATGATTTATGATTTTTTCAGATGAAAACTTTTGTCATTTAAAATATATAACAAATAAATAAAAAACCAATTCAGATAATCTGAAGATTATATATATATACTCCGAAAGTATTAAAAATAGATAAATAATATTCCAATTTATAAAATGCTTTTAATTAGAAAATTTAAGATCTATAGTAAACTAACTTGAAATCAAATACTTACCTATGTCCATTACGTGATGCTAAATGCAATGGAGTATGTGGGAAGATCAAAGACGAAGAAGAACTACGTAGAGATTCAATCAACTCTGGATGGGTTCGTACTAGTAGCTCCACTGTTTCCAATCTATAAGTGAATGACATGTCTAGCATCTTCGATATCCTTTATATCTAGTCTAATGATATTTACAAAATGATATTCTATAAATATGTTTACCAACGATATTAGACTTTGTTAAAGACCAAACAAATACTTATATAACATCTAGATTTATTAGTTTTATATTAATTCTTTTATAATAAAAATTATTATTTTATTTGTAATATTCTTTCTTACTAATTTGTATATTATTTTTTTGTTTTAAACCACGAATTGTAAATCAACTCGAATAACGTTTTATATAAAATAAAATCAGCGTATCGACAGATGGACCTTTCTCTCTCCATCGAACTTTCTCTCATAGATTTAAAAATTCGTACAATCCATTTACCTGCCATATTGTGCGGCGAGGTCGAGAGCAGATTCTCCGCGGCTGTTGCGGATACTCGGGTCGCATCCGTACTGCAACAGCTGCGCCACTATTTCCGTGTGTCCATATTGTGCAGCACAATGCAAGGCCGTCTCGTTGTCCTTTGTCTGTAATCGTATAAAACACAGTGCAATCTCTTCTGGCTGTAGTTCGATAGATAAGTTTGCAAGAATTTTCAACTTCGAAGAAACATCGAAGAGATATTTTCTCTTTACCGTTATTTTATTGCTTTACAAATTGAGATAATACGAAAATGGCAGGTACCATCGAAAAATTCTCAAGAAGTATGATCTTTTCTCTTAAAAAGATTTTTTCGAATGATTTTATTTTTGAAATCGCTTACCGCTAGATTGACTTTAGGTACCGAGGGCCCTTGGCTAAGAATTAACCGCACAATTTCAGCATCACCTGCCCAAGCTGCCAAATGAAGTGGCGAAGATCCTTTAGCATCTACGACGTTGGTAGAAGCCTCATATTGGAGCAATAACTTGACTACTTCACTGGATAGAAAAGAGCAACGATAAAATTAGCGTTAAGCCGTGTGAAAAATTTATAAATCGATAATCCGTTAAAATTATAATCAAAGTAGTATAAGAAAAATCACGTATCAATAATAAAATCTTTAATTGAATAAACTTTGAACCATGGTTAAAAAGTTATATTAAGCATAGAATGCAAAATTTATTATTTCGAACAAATGATTTTAATGAATTTGAATTCATACCGATGACCATTGAGAGCTGCATGATGAAGGGCTGTATATCCACTGGCATCTTGCACGTTAGCACCCGGACCTCGTCGTAAACTGCAAATACGACATATTAGAAAATCTTTTTAAACATTCTATATCTTCTTTGTTTTATATAATTTAACAGCAAACGAGGACCATGGATAATTTTTTATATAGATTGCATTCTACCACGTGAACGAAAAAACATACTGAAGCAAATAATCTGACAATTTAAACGTCGTTAAAATTTAACAATGATAACTGGGTCACCAATGATGTATCAGTATCGACCATCAAACGCAAATAGAGAATAAGTACGTAAATAAAGAGAAGGGTAGGGAACTAGCATCCGCAATTAAGAATTCACATTGAGTCATTGTAAACGATACCCTGACTAATTGTTTTATACAAGCAGGAAGATGGTTTCGTGTTACATGATGTATTTGCATGACAAATTACTGACTAGTCTTCGTCATTTCTTGAGATATTTTCAAAACTCTATCGAAACCGAGCGTATGTATCATAAAATTAAATTATTCATTATTCGTCAAGTTTTACTAACAGAAGATAACAAATGAAATAGAAAATTTTTTCTGAAACTTGTCGCCTTTTTTCGTTTACTTGCATGCAAACAATTTAAGAACAATTTATGTAAATAAATCGTCGCAAATGGAGTAATGACTCGTTAGTGTTTGTTGATAAATCATCCGGAACATGACAAGGTTCAGTTCTAGCTTCATTTCCGTTATCAGAAAATCACTTTGACTCTCGATCCCTTGATACTCTCTACAATCACTCGATTGCCGTCTCTTCTAAGTTTCATCGCAATTGCATTGACAAAGTATGACGTAAGCATTAGCTATCACGACACCGGCCACTATCGGCACGATACAGAAGGTTAGATGGTGTCCACAATAGAGTCCGCAGACAGGAACAGGTTCGCTAATGAAGCTTCCTGCATCCGACACATGTTCTCATTACGCGCCTTTGTTGCCCACCTAGTTCCAAAATAAACGACTGCATTCTCGCAACCCCCACAAATAGTCCTATAAATGTGAGCAAGCTTCCTGTAGTTCTGTCTCTTTCGTTGTGTCTATCTATCTATCTCCTGGATATAACGAAAAGCTGTAATACCTTGACTATCTCTCTTTTTTCCTCTCTTAACCTTTCGTAGACGATTCTACCTCAGGATCCTACCCTCTTTTTTACTTGATACTGCATTAAAGATACATTAACTCGAAGAAAATGTCATTATATGATATGTCGACAAATATGTTCAAAATATGTTTCGAGAAAAAAAATAAGAATTTCGATGGTTTACTTACAGGAACAATAAAAGTGTGATAAACAGGAAGAGAAATTCTTGAGAAAAATCCTGAACTTCCTACAGTCAATTTTCTTGATAAAAATAAATCCCCAATATTGCTTCTCCTTCTACAATATCTTTGCTATGTAATAAACGTCACATGAAGGATGTCGCAAAGCATCATATTTGCTTGGCTCTTAGGTGATCCTAATATTAAAGATGCTTGATAATATATTGTTGTATTCGAGTTTAGTCAAGATATTATCGACTAATAAAGATGAAGGAAGATCAATAAGATAATGTCTACGTTATCTCTTAGATTTTATTACTATAGTTAATCTTTTATATTTGGATTATATTTCAAATAAATTCTTATAAATAAAAATTGTTCTTTTTTTCTTCTTTTGTTTCAAATGTCTAAAATCTTCGATTCAAGTATCAATGAATATGATACTGAAAAATACAATGTTTCTCATCTTTATTATCATATTTCAAAAATAAAGTAACGTCAAAATTTTCAAATTGCTATAGGCGTAAGTTAAAAGGACGTTGCTCGGACGTACAAAGCTTCGCGGTCGGCCAAAACTTATGCCATCGAAGGAATCCCACGAACAATGAACAAAAATAGAATTGGCACAGCCGCCAAAACCATTACGCGAATCCGGCACAATCGTGACTTCAAAGTCAACGAACGGACCAAAGCGAACGTGCACGTACGCGTGTTCCCGACGAAAACGATTTGTTAATTTATGCGAGGAAAATACTAACACGATCTTCACATTATTGCCTTTTCTGTTTGTTTATGATACAAGGCTTACTAAGATACTGTACCATTTAAATGTTAAACTTGACTAAATTCGTCGGACGAAATCAATAGAACGCACCGATCGGTCACATATCAGTGACTTTCTAAATATTTTTCTACAATATTTGTACTTATAATAATAACAAAATTTTTTTCTTGCATCATCACACGTAATCAAATATTTAAATTCTAGAGAAACGTCTTTCCTTTAGACCTGCAGATTTCAAAACAGAATAAAAAGAGAAAGAGAGAGAGAGAGAGAGAGAGAAAAAAGAGAGCTTTATCTAAGGGCATGGTAGATGAGATCAAAGCTTGCCGACGTCGTCTTCATTAAGCGTCGCCCATCATTAAACATTTCGCTTAACGGTCCTTTAAATCATCGACTTTTCCAAAGCGGCACGCGTGCCGATGCTTTAAACATCGTTCAAGGTCTCCCACCCTTGCAACATCTCGTTCCTTCTTTCGAAACCTCTGATCCATTATAAGCGAGATCAAAACGAGGAACGATAAAAAGGAGCGGCGAAAGGATAAAGTCGGACGTATAAAAGAATAAAAGAAAGAGAGAAGTGGAAAAGGGTGGGAGAGAGGTGGTTCTGGAGGTCGTTGAGAGTTGGCACGACGCGATGTGGCGACGAGTTCGAGAAGAGCTTCGTTCGCTTCGTAGAAAAGAAAACGAGAGAGAGAGAGAAAGAGAGAGAGAGAGAGAGAGAGAGAGAACCGGAAAAAGAGAATACACATGCTGCATCTCCTTTCCCAGCCCATTTACTACCCTTCGTCGTTTCTCTCTTTCTCTCTCTTTTTCTCACATTCGCGTCTTGTGGAGCTAGTATATACTACGTCGTCTTTGCATCGAGTGAAGGCACGTATTTGTTTTCCGCGCCCTAACAACTGCTGGCGTGACATCGAAGGTGGGCGAACGGACTTTTAAAGCCAACCATGAGGGGATAGCCACCCTTTCCCAACTCGTCGCATCCGTGCGTACGACGCTTTTACATACGTGCAGTCAAGAATCTCTCCCCCTCTCCCTCTCCCTTCTTCCTGTCTCCTCTCTCTCTCTCTCTCTTTATCTCTCTCTCTCTCTCTCTCTCTCTCTCTCTCTCTCTCTCTCTCTCACACACACACACTTTCCCTATCGTTCTTGCTATTTCGACCAGGCCATTCATCGAGTTCATCCGCTCGCGAGTTCCTTAATTAAACTCCGAAGATTGCGCGCAAAAAGGACATCACCCAATAGCCCTACGTTCCCTCCACATTGCCTGGCCTAACGAATGAAACGACATAAGGGTGGCTAGGAAGAAGAAGGGAAAGAAGGGAATTGAGGGAGCTTGATGTGGGCATACTTTCACCGAGAAGCAGATCGAGAAGAGAATGAAAAGAGAGAGAATGATATCTACTTGTTAGACCACGTGCAATGACAATTTCTTGTCGGACTTAATCAAGGAACTAGACGATTGTCGAGTATGGACCCGCTTGTTAACAGTAGATCGAGGAAACTCGTCGTTGTTCTTCTTTCTAACATGCATAGTTCTAAGTACACAGATCTTGTTCTGACAATGAAGATTTTGAAATCATTCCAATTGATATTTATTTATTAAAAGTCTCTAATCGATTAATAATACAGTTTTATACTGATCTTTGCAAACTTTGTAAAAATTCATATCGATTGTATAAAACATGTTTAATTTATTATATATTAAACAAACATACGAAAAATTAATGTCCAGTATATTGTTAAATATGAAAATGTTAAACAAAAAAATTCAAAAAAAAGAAAATAATATATAATATCGATATGTTTCTCTGAAAATTTCTATACAACTATTGTATGTAAGATAGAGATTACACTTAATTTAAAAGTCTTTCTATGTAATTTTGTATGATCATTATAATATTATATGACCGAGATGCGTATATAAACATATTCGATATTAATTGTATGATGATAGTATCATGAAAATATCATAAAATTGTAATGCTCTTTTAATCTCACGTAATTATTTTTGACATTTATCGATCGTTTGTTAGTAACAAACAACCGGTAAAAATATCAAGCTCTAAATGAATTCAAAAAGGGATTCAATTCGGAATCCAAAGTTCGTGATACCTCTTTTTTTTCGAGCCCTAGTCCAGTGAGAACAGTGTGATCTAAAACTAACAGTCGATAGAGGGGAATGAACTCATTGGAATACGCATGAGTTGTACTGGATGTCGGTGGTGAAATACTTGTCCTACTGTTTCCTCTTAATGCTTTGCGAGAAACTTTGCTATTTGTTTTAATAGAACAACGTGTACGTGAACACGAATTCCATATCATCTTCAAAAATTTCATTGTTTATATTATATTACTAACGGATAATACAAATTCTATCAAATTCTGAACAATGAGATTGTAAACGGTGAACAAACGAGTTATTGATTCAACTGAACAAACGTGTAAGGCTTTAAAATAAAGAAAACATTTACCAAGAAATATTTATAATACAAACAATTCTCTAACAAATAAAATCGCAAATGTAAATAGTTTTATTCTTGAGTATCGATTCGTTGATCCGATATTTCGAAAAAAAAATTAACAATCGTAAGAAGTTCAAAGTAAGTAAGTATACGTCGAACGCTGCAACCCCGTTCACAATCGTGAAAGGCACCACCACGTGAAAGTTGAATCGAACGGGTAAAGCACGAGCCTTGTGTTCCGTAAAAAGTGCAATCTATCGTTGAAAAGGGAAAAACAATATGCCAACACTTAACGCGAAAATAAGCACGAGAGTCTTAAGTCATTGAATTACGTGGTTTTTCCCCAGGCGTTTGCCAGATAGAGGCGTCATAAAATGCAGAGGGATAACAGAATTCCTATAAAGCCCTTTCCGGTAGCAGTGAGTGCTTAGTGCGAACGCACCCTTAGGCTCGTAGCTAAAACGAAGAGGAAAACTAAACTGACTAGAGAGAGGACGAAAGAGTAAAAGAAGACGGGATGAGAAGAAGAAGGAGAGCAAAAGAGAGCAAAAGAGAGCAAAAGAGAAAGAGAAAAAGAAAGAGAGAGAGAGAGAGAGAGAGAGAGAGAGAGGAAATTGTGTGTGCCTATACGTGTGAGGGGTTGCTGAGGCATCAATCGATAGTTTCCTCCGGCGAAGAGGAGAGAAATTATATGTGCTGACATAGCTGAATATCCTTCTCGAGGAACACTTCAAAAAGATTTTGAAAAATCAAGTATCTCTTTCTATTTTGTTCTTTCTTTATCTGCAATAGCATTTGCATGCACAGATTGCAAAGATTTCTAATGATATTTATAATCACTGAACTGCGAAAAAATATCTTTTATTTTCTCTTTGTATAATCTCAAATGAAAATGTACTTATGTATTAAATATATATTCATAGTTCTTTCAAAGTTACGAATGTTTTTGGCTAAATATAATTTTTTTTATTCAATATATAAAATAATTTTTATTCAATTATAAAATAAATTTCATTTATTTCAATTATTTTTTACGCAAATCGTTTGACTTTCTATTAAAAAAAAAATACTTTTCTATCAAAGTAAAATCTTTTTATAAACTCGTTGTCCTTCAGATATATCCTGTACAATAAAGGAGGATAAATTCGATGGTTATTATGATTGCGATAAGAGTAAGGTAATTGATAACATTCCTAATGTCACATGTACTCGATAACACTATTTATCATTTTGAATTCTCATAAGCGTCCGAGTAAATTATTAGGGAGGAAAGCTAAACTACGTGTGGCAAAAGCGAACATTTTCTTCACGGAAGGATGATCCCGGTGTCGACTAATTGTACCCTCGACGATCGTCGTTTAACGCATCGATTCCTTCTTCCAAACGAGTAGATGCAAAACAAAACATTAAGTGAATGTAAGATGGAAAGAAGGGAGAAAATTGCCACGTTACTACTTTTTAGGATCCGTCCACTGAATTCCCTTTTCTCTTCTGTCGCTTTAATGTTATTCGCAAAAAAAAAAAAGAAAAAAAAAAAGAAAAAAAAAGAAAAAAACATGATCGATCCCGTGAAGAGACAAACTGGAAGAAGAAGTAGATATAATTTCTAACACAAATCTTTATGATTCATAAATAAAACTATGATGTATGCAATGATCATTAGCATCATACTCTAAATAAAATTTACAGTATGCGACTTCGTTTTACAATGAATGATAAGTTAAACGTTCTTCTTGGAAAAAAAAAGAAAAATAAAACCGATTTGTAAGATTATTTAAAATATAGTAAAAGGTATGAACTGACACAAATTCAAATACCTCGACTTTTAAAGCGTTCAATTTTCTAATGAAATATTAATGTCTTCATTCGTGAAGACCTGAAAAATGTCGAGCCTTCGCGAAAAGCACACTTTAATAATACTGCTGATTCTGCGACTAGAATTTTGCCGACTAAGCGACGCGGCAATGTATAATATATATATATATATATATATATATATATATATATATATATATATGGATACATAGTTGGAATGCAACAGCATCGTCGATAACCTCAACCTCAATGTTAGTGAATGGTAACAGTAATAGTTTCCTTTTCACACTTTTGAAAAAACATCGACGATCTTAATCTTCCTGCTCATATATATGGAAAAAGTCGTGATTTCTAAATGAAAATAGAAAATGATTGAGAGTCTGTCTATGAATATACGATTACACATAGGTAAGTAAATATTTATGTTGTATTATAAATACATACGAACCACGAAATTGCGTTAAATGTTCTAAATGCTAGGTTAAAAAATAAAGAAGAAAAAAAAAAATCTCGAGCAACTTAAAGTAACCATACAAAATCGATTATGCAATTAATTAATAAATTGAGCTTATTTTTAATCGTTTGACCGTTCGATCGATGTATAAAAGTTATTTAGGTTGATGCACAAGGGAATACATAGTGACACATATCCAAGCAACGACAAAGTATACTCTTTTAGTTATTAATATCACTTTTAAAGCGGTCACTCACACTGATACATCTATCCTACTACAACTATAAAAAAAAACACAGAACCGATATTCGTTTATGAACGACGCTGCAATTACGTCCCCTATGTGAAACATTAACTAAATATTTAAAGACCCTCATCGATGTCGAGAAGTTCTTTAAATACATCGATGTAACTTCGAAACAACCCTTGTAAACAGCCGATTCTTTACGAAACACAAAATCAACGCCGGGCATACGTGACGAGAGTCAAACAAACGATAAATGCATTGGCCGAGAGAGTGAGAGAGAGAGAGGGAGAAAGAGAAAAAGAAAGGATGGGAGGGCACTCGTACGCGAAAAGTGGCGCATCCACATTGCGATTAGCATCGCAAAATATTTCTCGTTTCCCTTCCGGGTGCAAGTCGCAAGGGGTCGACGGTTTCGCACGGGGTGCGGCATTTTATATTACTTTCCTCTGATCTCGAGGCGGAAGAGGAGAAAGAGGAGGGTAAAAGTGCAAAGTACGATATGGAGCAACGACAACATGGCCTGGAGTAGGAGCAACGCTTGATACTGAAAATGGAGCGAGACAGAAAGAGAGAATAAGGGTGCAGGGATGGTAGCTTTGCCAGAAATTTGCCGCAGGCACACTTTGTAGTTATGGACAAGTTCCACCACCCGACGATGATGAGCACGAGAGGCAATTTGTTAGAGAGGAGGAACGCGTTTGTCATGAGACATTTCGAATCAGACATTGAATCTTCTTCTTCTTCTTCTTTTACTCTTCATCTTCTATCCTCTCTCGAATACGTCACGATCGAGTACAGAGAAAAATAGACGCATACGAGAAGATTGAATACATTCAAAAAAAGTTTAATTAAATGCATTAAACAAACAAAAATAAATAACGATTTAAGTAAATAATTATTTCTTTATTCTGTCTTCAATAAAAATCTTCAAATAAAAGATTTCAAGAAAACGATTTTAATTTAATAATCGAAGAAATTATAAATTCTGCTCGAGAACGTAAATATAAATAAAAACTAAAACATAAATGTAATAAAAGCGATGATCTTTCGGGTCTCGCTAAATCATTTACGATCGCATTTTCAGCATATTATGTTCGATCAATGGACAAAAAGAATGGAATTGCAGTTCCAACGTCATTGTCCATACTACGACCGATCGAATATTCGTTTACGTGAAACGATGTAAAACAAGCTAATATTTCTCGAAGGCAAACAATCGCAAATGAAAGCATTACTTCGATAATATCGTGCATCAAAAAAAATAAAAAGAAAAGTGAAAAAATAAAAGAAAAAATAAAAAAAAAGAAGCAAAAAACAATGTCAAAATTGATACGGCGAAATTAATAAGGAATAAATATTTCTTATTTCAGTATTTCTTATTCTATATTTCGTTACTATCTCATGCGTTCTCGGATTAAGAGAAACGAGCACTTATCGTCGACCTTAAAACGCGCCGGTCCACGTGCATGCACATAGAAAGCTCACTCAAGAGAGTAAGAGAGAGAAAGAGAGATGATGAATTCTCGGCGGCGCGATGAGTAGCCGTAGCGTGACTTAATTAATGCGAAACGTGGGGTTAGCACCATCGACAAAGTCGTCTTTGTCGTTGAGGGTAATAGCAAGAGAGAGAAATAGAGATGGTGGGAGGTAGCTCCCGGGACTGGGTCAATAAAGACGGTGTTTCGACTAATTGCGCGAGCGCTACTTGCTCGATGGAGAAACAAAACGATCGACGATCCGAGGCCAAGTAATTAGACGAAATGAAGAGCACCACGATCAAATTTATTCGAGTTCGTTCAATACTCGATCGAGTGAATGTGATGATTTATACTCTCGTAACTATATCCGAATCTAATCAATATTTATTCGTGTAAATAAACACTCGCGGACATTAAAAATTATTGTTTTTTCACGGTGAACATGAATTCATGATTCTTCGTATCTGTCTATAATAAAATATCCGTTAAATATTTTGATCAGAAAATTTTTTAACTAAACAATTTCCGATCGCTTTTGTATTTTTTTTTTTTAAATATACATTTCTCATATATATATATATATATATATATATATATATATATATATTATATAAATATATAAAATATACGAGAAATGATATATGGATCACGACATTTTCATTTCTTTTTCACAAAATTAATGAAACTATTTAATAAAAAAATGAATTACTCATTTCCGGACGGATCCAATTGGAATAAAAAAGAGAGGAGAAAAAACGGATATAACATAATTTAATTCGTTACGCGTCAAACCGGTGTAATAAGTCATTATAACATAAAAGTTTTTAATGAGACGCACGCTTTTTAAACAACCCGCGAATAGCTCATTTGCCGACGGGTGATTCGGTACCGTTTGAAAGACCGATTATTCTACACGATCATCTCTTTCGTGGAACGTGATTTATCGCACAAAAGGTTATAATCGGTAACATTGTTCCAAATTGAAAACTTACCAGAGCAAATATCGCAAAAATTGCTCTTTATAATAACGCGCGATCTATTTCGAGCCAATTATTCGTTAAAATTCATTCTGATTTTTATTAACGAATATTAAAATGCCGATATCGAGATCATTTTATTCCACTTAATTGTTTATCATTGGCTTACGCAAAAAAAAGAATTTTATATTTTTTGTTCTTTTGTTTATAGCAAAGATATCTCTATCTTTTTCTTCTTTTCTCATCCCTTTCTTCTCGATCGAATCAGATATTCTTATCGTTTTCTCGATGACCCATTCTAAGCTACAACAAAAAGCTCTTTCGTTGATCATGGATGTACAAAAAAAAAAAAAAAAAAAAACAAAGAAAGAAAAAAAAACAATATCCTTAAGAAACATACAAAACTCTGAAATCCACTTTAATGTGATGTAATCGAACGAATAACGATAGAAAACGCTATTACGATGATAGTAATAGAATTGGAAACATGTCGTTTCACAGCGAGCGAGGACAAAAAATTTAACGTCATTTACGTAATACGAATAAACCGTATTACGCTCCTTTATATAAATCGAAATGTTCGGTGGCGTGCATTTCATCTTTTTCCTGTTTTTATTTTTTCTTCCTTTTTTCTTCCTTTTTTCTTCCTTTTTTTTTTTTTTTTTTTTTTTTTTTTTTTTTTTTTATACATAATCTCAGAACGATGCAACACCACAAAATGACCCGTTCTCTTTTCTCCTTTTAGAATCTATCACAACCCCGAGTTAACGTTATCATCGACCCTTGAAAATAAATAGCTCGAACGCAAGAATAGGCTCTATTTATCTGACGCCGAGAATAGAAAACGTAGTGGACTCGATGAACTTTTCACGACGAGTACTTAGACACGTGCACGTATCTCGTGATATTAACATCATTACTTTTACACATTGAACATAATTTTTCTTCAAATTTATTCATAAAACAATCGGAAGAAAACAAAAATAAAAAAAGCTGACAAACGTCATTTCTATTTTATTTGAAACAATGGTCAAAAAAAAAATATCAAAAGAAATAATAAATGAATTTCAATAATTTCGTAAAAATTAATTTCATACATTATTTTCATAGAAAAATAATGCCGCTTACAATTAAGACATGAGAAAGTTGAAAATCGAACTCTAACGGATAATGAGAGCTAATTAAACTATCTCGGATAATTGTAAGAGTCGAGATAATTGGTAATGAGGTTCTAAGGTCGTACGTGGTAGCTCGAGTGTTTCTACTATCTAACACGCATCTCCATGCATCGTCATACCGTATGCGCTCAGGGTGATTCATGGTCACGGTGAAATCACGAATAGACACGTCGGAGCACGATCGAAAGAAAGAAAGAAAAAAGGATGTTGATCCAAATATATACTTCTCGTCTTTCGAATGCATCAGACAAGACGAATGTACAGCAATCATCTTCCTTGTGAGCGAAAAAAAAGGCATTCGGCTTTTCAATGAAATCGTAAAAAAGTATATCGTCGATAAGTTATCATAAATGGAGATACAATATTATCAAAGCGGAAGATTATTTCTTATCGTTTTAATAATATAATAAATTATTTTTCTATATTGTCTCAGATAAATAAACATCTTTCGTGTTAGATATTTTACAATAACATATATGTATAAAACTAAGTTATTATTTAACATTATTAATAAAAAAAGATATCAAATAAGGAATCAAAGTTAATCATATGTAACAATATTTTAAGATCATGTTTTTGAATTAAATTAAATTAAATTAAATTAAATTAAATTAAATTAAATTAAATTAAATTATAAAAAAAAATATATTTAACGATCGAAAATTCAGGTATTTTAAAATTACTTCCGTTCGAATCTTCGAACAGTGTTGAACGTCGGTATGTTAGTCGAGAAAATAGGTTCATCGAGGTGCGAGTTAAGCTAATAACCGCGTCAAAAGAATCGCAAGAGAAAAGCGGGACGGCGATCGGTATCTTGTAGGAGGCACAAACGACGGAAGCGGATCCTCCGTGAAAGCTCTTACGAAAGCAGCGGATTAATTGAAAGAACGGCGCGCGATCAATCGAGCGTGGGTAAACCTATCGCGCAAAAGGGAGAAGAGAAGCGGCCTCCCGACCAGTGAGAAAGAGGAAGACAGACATATACCGAGAGATAGGGGAGAGAGAGAGACAGACAGACAGAGCGAAAGAGACAGAGAGATAGAGTGAGAGAGAGAGAGAGAGAGAGAGAGTGAGAGAGAGAGAGCCAGACAGACAGAGCGAAAGAGACAGAGAGACAGAGTGAGAGAGAGAGAGAGAGAAAGAAAGAAAAAGATAGCATCTCAAATCATTGAAAACGCTATAACCTAACCTCGATTTTCGATCTCGTTATTGCACAAAAGTCTTTGCTATGAAAACTTGGAGACAGGAAATACAGAATTTTTCGTATTGCTCGCATTAACAAAGAAAAAAGGATAAAAGATACTTATAAATTACAATCAAGTTTTCTTACGAATGTTAAAAGAAGATATAGAAAGAAACAAACAGACATTTAAATGGATGAATAGTAGAGTAAAAGATAGAGAGTACAGAGTGAGTAGGCTGAAAGAGAGAATGAGAGAGAGAGAGAAAGAGAGAGAATATTGCTCTCTCGTCCTGTCGAAAGGACGACTCGATATGATCTCTCTTTCTATCTTTTGTTGTAATAATCTGCCAGAAAAAAGAGCCTATGATGATGCTAAAAACATTATTAAAATGATCGGACAAATAGGAAAAATACGTTAGACGAGGATACGAGGGGAGTAGGTCGAGGGAGAAAAAAGGCCGAAAGTGTCTGGCACGGTGACACCCACCTTGCCAGTGGACCACTCCTCTTCGCTCTTTGTCCGAGTATCTTCTCGACCACAGTGACGTTTCCGCTTCTCGCTGCCTCGAGCAGCTCCTGGTCCTTCCCCATGTTCCATTTACACCGTAATCAGCCCTCGATATTCGACCGCGCACTTGTCAATTTCTGTTTTTACTACGATTACTCGCGTTTCATTGATCCAGCGTGGCCATCTTGCCGAAGCGACTGAGGCGCCTTCTTACGGGCAGCGCTTGAAGCGCCATCGCCGCCGACGGCCGACGAACGTGCGACGAACGAACCTCAAAGAACGTGGGTGCAAGCAAGAGCGTTGTCCTCTGTGAAAGAAAGAATGAGAACGATAGCGTGCAAACGAAAACGACGCAGGTTACGATCCTACACGAATTCTCCCGAACGAACGAACTAATATTAAACGACAGCTGTAAAGCCATTGCTGAATTTTCCTGTTCTTTCAACAAGAATCAAGTTTATACGTGTTTAATTTTTTATTATTTTTATATATTGTAAGTTTCTTCATTTTATCGACGAGGCTTAATCAATATACAATGAAGCACGTTGTTCTTGGATCCTTTTTTATCACACTATGGTTACTCGTAATTAGTGAACAAACTCAAGAGGCTATCACGTCCCCATCAACTTTTGGTAAGCATGATTTGGAAATTTAAAAGATTATGTTCTATTTTTAAATCAACATCCGATTCTTCGATTCGTTCTGTTCATTTAATGCTAAAAGATTTCTCTGTTTTTCTTTTCCTTTCCTCAAAGAAAAAGAAAATTTCTTTTTCTTAAAACTTGGGAAGCATTTTGGAAAATGTTATTTCTTTAATTTTGTCATGTACTTACATGGTATCTTATCAAGATCATGTTTGTTTATGTATTATTATGGAAGTCAGATGAGAATTTAATAAAATATTCATTGAAATGCTTTAATACAGATACTATATAAAATTTTTGAGAAATACAAGCTTGTTGATGCCATGTTCTTAGATCATATAAGAGGAAATAAATTCTTTATAATTGTAAAGTTACAATCAATAGTAAAATTAAGATTAGTACACCAATAGTAAATAAAATTAGGATCAGTACATTATATAAAACAAAACAAGGAAATATAGCTGCTTGGAGCTAACTGTATTGCTCTTCCTTTCTTTTACCTAACCTTTGAGAAAGTAAATAGCATGTTGTACTTCATATGATAAAATTAAATAGCTAATATCATAACAGTAAGACAAAAATGCTTTTATCCTATAATAATCCTATAATAATTCTATATGCGTTGGAAAATATTTATATTTTTATATAAATATCAAAGTTATGTCTGAATGTGTCTCTTATTGTACATATATAGTTTAAGTATCATTTATAAACAGAAAGTATATAATATTAACCTTTTACTATCAATCTATTAAACTAGCGATACTGAACTGCTATTAATTATTAAAATTTGCTCTATTAACCATGCATGTATATTAACTGTATAATTATTAACTTTATAATAAAATAAAATATCTAACAGTATTAACATAGTGACGTTGATGATCAATTACAAATAAATATATTTGTCCAATGTTTCTTTAACTTCACACTTTTTTATTATTTTTATATAACTGTTGTTTATTTTAATCCTAGTTGTGCACATTTGAAAATAATTTGAAGTTGTGCACTTGGAATGCACCTCAGACACTTTAAACATTTATACAGAATGAATAATTTTGATCCAAAATCAATAACTTTGATCCAAAATCAATAACTTTAATCCAAAATAGTACTACATATAAATCTCAGAAATAATAATCAGTAGGTTTGAAAACGTATTTTCATTTCAGTAATTATAAAAAAAGAATTCATGAATCATGGAATGCGTAAATTGTTTTAATTGAGCTTAAATTTGATCTGGGGTGTTGTATACCCCACAGGCACAACTAGGGTTAATGTAAGAAGGCTCATATTTTTCTTATTACATAAAATATCTATTACAATATTATAACGATTATTTAACAAAGAAATACCATTGTTTTCATCACAGGAGAATAACATAAAATTTTACAGATGATAATATAATCTCCATATCGTTATTGAATTATCGAGAAAACGAAGCAGTTAAAAAAAGGATAACGTTAGTTCCTACAAGTAATTATACGATAAATATTATCGATATACCACCTATCGTTTCATTTCTTATCTTTCAAGTTCACACATATCAATATAATATTACTCTTTCGTATGATAAATTAAATCTTAATAAGGTGTCAAACAGAAGTCTATTTGGATCTAACGTCGGTTTATATATCGTACCAAAGAAAAAAGAATCGACGTTTTTCATTAAAAATGATAACGTTCGAAAGATTGAAACTCTGTTGGCAGTCGTTCCTTATATCAAACAAGGTGAGTATATAAATAAATATAATAAATCGATATTAATATTAGAATTATTGAAATATCCTTTGATTGATTTTACAAATGATCAATATAAAGCAAATTGTTCTTTCGTAATATTTGATTTTATTTTCGAAATTACGTATTTCATCATCCTTCTAAATTTACTTAATATTCGACATTATTAATATAGCAAAAAAGAAACAAAACCAATTATTTTTTTACATTATATATATTATATATATATATATATATATATATATATATATATATATATATATATTTCATGACTTGTTCACAAATTATACTCGATGCTCAAACGATTTAATAGCGTACGTTGTAACAATAAAATTGATCCCTTTAAATACATGAATGAAAAAAAAAGAAATGAAACACGAGAGAAAGAGAGAGAGAGAGAGAGAGGGAGAGAGTGGGAGATAGAAAGAGGAAAGCAGAGGAATGATTTCCAAAAATCTCTGTTACACTGCTCAACAATTTACCGATTGCAAACCCTTTTCCCTAATCCGATAGCGGCGTGTAAAATAATGTTTTCGCAAACTCGCAAAAAACAAAAAGCATAAAAACAAGACTATCTAAAGGGACTCTCGAAACACGAGAAAACGTACGTTGTACGTTTTTCGCGAACAAATCCGCATCAACACCCGCAAATCTCAACAGCAACGCTCGTAAAGTTCGATCTGGCAGCGACAGATATCTCTGTTTCTCTCTCTCTCTATCTCCTGTTCTCTCTCTCTCTCTCTCTCTTCCTCCCTCTCTCCCTCTCTCTTTCTCTCTCATTGTTGCTATTCACAGCACCAGTACCAGGCGGCTGTAACATGGAATTCAATATCGAAGTAGCACCATATCAAAAGCTATTCGTAAACGATTCGATCGTTATCCTGGATTCACAGTCTGCCTCTTTACCACTCACGAGCAACGAAATCGAGAGACGCTGTATTTTTCCAGAGACATATCACTTTTTCCTAACCAAACATGACTATTCCATAGAGAGTTACTTCAATGCTATTAGCAGTATGCTCACCGTCACGGATATTCTTCGTAATGGTAAAAAGGTACATTTTCATGGAGAAAATATAATAAAAAGAACAAATATTTCATTATTCATTCTTTCATCCTCCCTCCTAACCCTTCTCCCACCACTCGCCTGCTCCTATATTGTTTTTTTTCTACATAACATGTTCCTTCTTGAACGAGAACGATTAAACTGTTGTAATAAAATTGTTTATTTTTTGTTAATCGATTAATCGATAATCAACGATTAGACGACAAGAAGAAATATTTATTTATTTTTTTTTTATTTCTTTTTTCTTTTTTTTTTTTGGTTTGTTTGTTTCATTGTCAGATACCAGCACCGAGCATATCTCCGTTAAGACGAATCTACAGCCGTAATAATGGCATGGGGGTCGTCTACGCGGCTGTAGTTTCCTATGGAAATGATTATTCAGCTTACGTACCAACTTTCACCTACGGATTCAACTATGCTCTCTATCCTGAGGATGATCAATTTTTAAGTACGTTTCTATATTATGCTTTATTAAATCGGTCATTATCTTATTACTCAAACTTAGCAATAATATAACATTAATGCAAATATAAGAGATTTTTCTTGTTTTATTTTCTTTTACAGATGATATGCTATCGAAGTTATTGTGCATTCTAATGTTTATTGCTGGTCTCTTATGCATCCTTAAAGGACATAAAATGATCACCATGGAGTTCGTCGTGTATACAACATTCTTTGGTGGCATAATTAGTTACATCGTAATTAAATCTTTTGCATCATATGATATCGCAAGTAAATAGTAATATTTATGATCATTAATTTGTCGAATAACAAATCTAATTATGACTATCTATTGATTGATACTAACTAAATTCTTTCTTTTTCTTACAGCAAATATTAAAATAAGCATGGGCGGAAGTTTCTTTTTTTTTCTCGTGGGCGTTATTTCCTGTTTCATGAAAATATATATAATAGTCTTTCTTTCTAGACTTTTTTTCGGATTTCTCTGCAGTTCGATCTTCTATTTCAGTGTAAAAGGTAAAGTATTTAATGACAAATGGAGAAAAAATAGTCATTTAATTTTTATAACTAGAACAGAAATTACTAGAATAAATGTAGCTAGCGGATAATAGTTTGTTCAACTCTGAAGGCAAATATAGGCGTTTATTAGCATTTGTTTGAAGCGCGCTGAAGCTTCGCTACATAGAGCTTCTAAAATTGATCTTAAGACAATTATTATAAAAAATGTATAGATTCTAATCCTTTGAACTAATAGATATCCATCTATTAGTCCCAAACTAGATATCTATCTATCTATCTATCTTGCTACAGTCCTATAAACAAAAAAAAAACCAAAATGTTTGATTTTACTTTCGTTTGAGAAATCTATATCCGTATAAGAATATTTTGGTGAACCAAGTATCTTACTCAAAATTGATAAGACAGACGATCAAAAGAAATAGACTCCTTCGAAATATACTCAAGAAAATATTTTGACTTGGCATAAAATAGTATTGATGGCAGCAGCAAGCGTAAAAATTTGCTAGGCGCGTCTTTTCCCATTTGATCGTTTTTAATACTAAAGCGAAAAGAGTAAGAGAAAGAGAAAATAAGGGTAGAGGGTGTATGGGGGAGTGAGAGTCGGCCAGCAGGCCGAAGTTAGTTTGAGTTTGGCGAAGGGATGAAATGCGGAGACTTCGTGTCTCTCCCTTTTTCGGGGGTAGCTTCTATCAATGTTGTCCGCTCATGTGGAAACTTTCGACTGCCGAATCCCCCTCGGTGCAGAGAGTAGAAACGGAGCGGCATCCGCGTTACCTCCCACCTTTCTCACTATAACACGAGGACGAGGACGAGAACGAACACCCTCCTTACCCTTCCATTCTGTACACGCGCGCGCGTACTTTTCTGCGCGTACAATGAGTCTTCGTCCACTCTCTGCCTCTCTCCCTTTCTCTCTTTCTCTCTTTCTCGCTCCCTCTCTCTCTTTCATTTTTTTCCCTATTTCTCTCTTTCATATTGCCTTCCAACTCCAAATCCCACGGAACGATCTAACCAGCTTGAAAGATTTGCATTTACCTAATTGTGTCCCCTCCGTATTTGCTTAGTACCAAGACCTATTTAGATTACCCGCTTTTAGTAGGCGCAACCCCATGTCGAATCCTTCTTGATTCTTCCTCAAACTCAAAGAAAATGGCACTTCTGCTTTTTACATATTATTTTTATCCTTTTAACCTATCAATATCGTTTAACGAAATGGATATAGGATTTCACGAATCATCGAATCGAAAGAATCATTTCAATCTATATGTAATCATTGTCATACGAATGACACGGATTAGGAATTCACATTATCATTTCTAATTAACCTTTCAGAATCTCTAGGAATTTTGGAGAACGATTGGATGTTCTGGTCGATTTATTTGTTCATCGCGCTCATCGTCATGATTATTCTAATCTCGACGTCCTGGTTTGGTCTTCTTTTGACATGCGCTGTTCTCGGAGGATTCATGATAGTCTTATCGATCGCTTATTTTGCGAATACAAATTTTGTCTACATCATTATCAACGTTATCAGACGCCTGACCGTATCTTTGTTTAATTATGCGATCGTTAGTTATCCGTTACAGAGCGCAGGTAATCAATCGTTCAATTCATTTTTTTTATTTGTATTAATCATAGGTGAAAAAAAAAACAAAACAAAAAATATTGATCTACCTTCGTTTCTTATTTTCTCCCTTCTAGACATAAGCTTGATCGTGTTATGGGTTTTATTGGCCATAATTCGTATCTACAATGACAACGTTTTTGGACGTTTGTACACGAAAATGTATCGATATGACTTGAAAAATATATCGGATCAGACGCCATTGTTAGATAAATAACTTTATAAACGGATTTATTTCGACGAGTGAATGCAAAGGCACTATACCATTGAAAAGCAAGCTACCATTGACTTTCCTATCATTTGTTTTTCCTTTTTATTTTCATTTCTAAGATAAATTAACTTATCTTAATTCTTTCATTTCTTTTTTTGTCATTAGATACGTTATGTTACTTAGAAAGATAGTTATACATTTTATAATATATGTACAAATATCTATCGATGATTTTGTTTTTTTTTTTTTTTTTATATTTTTTACGAGTAGAAAAAAAGAATTATATGCCTGCTCATTTATTTTGATTAGCAATTGAATAAATATATTTGGTTTTGTAATTTTGTTTAGGTTTCTTATTAACGAAATATGATATTATATCACTTACCTACAATTTTACATTAAAAGGTTAATGTGATAAACGATCGAGATGCAAAATACGTTATTGTGTTATCGCAATATATTTATACGAAAAACGATGATATCGCAAACAAATGTGATCAAAACAAATATATATGTTTATGTCATTAACGCGTACTCACTTCGATATTCACAGTCTTCTCTTCCTTGTTCCAACAAGTGCACTCGAAAGTTTGCAATCTATATATTCTTTAATGCAATGATGTGGGTAAAGAATGTGACTCTGTTAGGATTAAAATGAAATAACATTTATTGGAATCGAGACAGTGACAGCTAACAATGGTTCTAATTTCCTACTACTTACAATCTTAAAGGTAATCACAGCAACAATATTATCTCATTATTCACAACACTTACATTGGATTACGGTCGTATTAATATATATGCATATACGTACGTAATATTTTATATACATTTTTATTATTTCTCGTTAATAAATTTGCTTACATTCGTACACTGTATTCATTACTAGTATCATTATTACAGATAAGAGAAGTGTTATGTGACCACTTCCACGTCATGTTTATTTAAATTACTTGCTGATAATCGTGGGAAAGAGATAATAATGCCGTTCGATTGGATATTGAAAAAAGAAAAAATATAAAAATAATCGAGTTACGAAGTGAAATGTGGAAAAATCTTCTTTGCCCTATTAGAGCGATTAGAGAGAAATTTACGATAATAATCTGTGCAGAGAGCGAGCAAACGAGAACAATTCGAAGTTTCTCCCGGACATATATAAAGACGCAGAAGTGGTACTTACATAGTGAAATCAAAACGTACGTAAATGTCTCGAAACGATGGACAAAATTGATAAGGGACCTCGATTTGAAGATTTTTGAACGTGTTATTTTGAAAAAGATGACAAATGAACAAAATGGAAATAGTAAAAGTATCGTAAAAAGTAACGACCGACAAATTCTATCTACGGATCTACGATCTGTGCTCGCTTCTGTCCCTGCTTCTATCCTTTTTAATTTTATTTTTTTTTCCAAAAATATAAATTTACTAGAGAGATAATGTACATTATGATTCCACGGTCGAGCGTATTAAACGCGTCGCGTAATAAAAGCGCTTTATGATGATCGAAAGAGAAAGAGAAAAGTTTGCGAGTCTACGAGAAAATATCGTTCGATTCGTTTCCTCTACACTTTTTACAGAACTTGATGGGGTAGATAGGAAAAGGTAATGGGGAATGGTCGCGATGGCGATGATCGATAGGACAAACGTTATTATGTTTGACATGTCGTTAACTTCTTAACACAAACGTATAGGTATTCTTTGTGATTAATTATTGACCGTATGACAAATTGTAAGTGCTTTTTTGCTATATTTATTACAAAGTTCGATTCGTCGTAGCCCTTTCCAGACGTTTTTGGCGAGAACTCGCGGCTTTGTTTCTCGGTACGTGATCGTCGACAATCGAGAGAGCTTTCGTACAAATCGTTGGGGAAAAAAAGGAAGAAGGGATGAAAAAGAGAAAAAGAGAGAGAGAGAGAGAGAGAGTGAGAGACGAGAGCAGTCTGGATCGTTTAAAATTCGAAATAAATACGTCGTCGTTGGCTCGTCGGCTTTTACACCGTTTCCGCATCGGACTCGGGGATCGATGGACTAATTATTCACCGCGTGGCACTCAATTAGCAAAAAAACGCGTTGTTTCGTTCTGCTTTGTGCATCATTAAAAACATTCGGTCGAATCAACCACGTCGCATCCATCGTCACGAATCTCCAACGGAAGTTACAGGTGGTTGCCGGATAGGACGACATATTTATTTTTGCTCGCGCGCGCAATAGAATTTCACTTTCCCGTTGAATATTTAAACCGGACTGTGCGGTGAATTAGAAAATGCGATCGAACGATAGATTTCGACTTCGTGGAAGGAAGCTTCTTTCTTTAAAATGCGCGCGATTGAACTCCGTGATTGTGACGTTAATTAAAAGAAAATGACCCGCGCGAATTTGTTCGCCGATGCGGAAATCAATATCGTTCCTAGATCCTTTTGCGGAAATTTTCGGAATTTTCCGTTCGAATACGCTTCGACGATCACAAGAGAACAACGATGATCGCGCGTACGATTTTAAGCCACGGTTCTTAACGTCTGAATTTATAGCGACGATCGATGTTTCATATATTTTTGTTCTTTCTTCTTCATTCGTTCGTTTCTCTTAACTACAACGTATATACAGTATGCCGATGATTATCGCTAATTTACATGTCTACAATCTACCGAGAGTAACAAATGCTATTTTACAATCAGCTTTATACAAGAAGAAATGTCGAGATTAGGAATTGAAGGGATTAGGTGAGGGAGAAGATATTATTTGTCAAAGGAAAAACGGAAAACGAGAAAAAAGATCGACTATCAAAATCCGATGCGAAAATGTCGAGCATTTTTTCCAATCATTATTTCGAAAAATAATGCTTCGAGGATCTTTCTATCGCAGAACTTGGACGTCGATTCTCTAGACCGTTTCACGAGTTTTATAAAGCTACGGATTTACGGATTCGTCTTATTAAATAAGATAGCTCGAACGAAACGATCGAGCTATCGATTGGATTTCTACGAATGATTGGTAACATCGAATGTTTTCGAGTTAAATAAAAAAAAAACTTGCGGTTTGAAAACGCATACGTACGTTCGTTCGTTTTTGTTGGTTTTGAGTTTCATTAAAAAAAAAGAGAAAAAAAAGAAGAAAGAAAAAAAGAGAAAAGAAAAAAGTTTACCCTGTGATTAAACGTCGACGTGTCAACAAAAATTTTGCGATAAATGCACAATTCGTGCCAAGTTTGTAACCTGATCTTTCCTTCTTGTCCCGTTCGGAGTTATTAAATTACGTGTACTCTCTTTCTTGGCATAATTCATCTCGTCGACGCACCGTCATTGCGATGAGTTTCGCATTTTTTAATGAACCGATAAGAAACAAATGTTCCTCGACATTTTCACGATTTCCCTTTAAAAATTTTCTGTTATAAAAGTCATGCGATGAACTTGTTCGAAATTTTCTACGTACATATTATCATTAAGTCATTAGAAATGAGTAACTAATATTGATTTTTGATCGGTTCAACTTGATAAAATGACGATAACATTTAATACTCCTCTACGTAAAAACATTACTTTATGACAAAAAAGAAACGCTCAAGGCTACGGGCAAATCGATTGAAATGATTCGAATCGGTTATTTCAATGCAATTCCGGTGTATCATCGAAAAAAAGTTCTTTCCAATGCGATGATGTGTGTCTTAATTTATATAATATCGTGAACGGTGAAATATACCCTGTGTGACCCGGGTCATGCGTATACAATCTACGAGATCTAGACGATACACGGATGATCGTCACAGAGACATCGATATTTTCGAAAAAGTTCAATCTTAAAAACGCAGGTAACTTTGTATCGTTGATCCGATAAAATCGAATTGATTTAAAAATAAAGAAATATCTACTATAGCTATCAACGTAGATATTTCTTTAACATATACATCTTTTTCTAAAAGGAATGATATAAATAATTAAAGAAGGATTCGTCGAAATAAAGCTGAAGATAAAAAGAAGACAAAAAATTAATGATGATTAAGAAACGTCTCACCGATCAACGATGCAAAGTCCTCCGAATTCGGTGCGAGTAGATGAAAAAAGTAGGTGAGGTATCCGGTTCGAGGACGTCATCAGTGCCGAGTAACGTTTCGAGGCCTCGCTTGACAGGAAAATATCGTAAGTCTTAGAAAAAGGTCTTTCTCGCTGTGGATAGAAGTCTCGATGAATTCTCGATGATTCTCTCGGTATTTTTCTTTCTTTCTTTCTCTCTCTCTCTCTCTCTCTCTCTCTCTCTCTTTCTCTCTCTTTCTCTCTCTTTCTCTCTCTCTCTTGAAAGATAAAGAGAGTGTCGCAATGATGCGTCTCGTTCACTCACTGGTATCGGAGGTATGTACGGGGGTCGTTGCCGGCGTGCTGCTCGGCTGTTGCTGTTGCTGAGATGCCGTCGGTGGTTGCGTCGGTATGCCGAGACTGGCTAAAAGCGGTCTCGAAACGGCACCTGGTGTGACCGTCGGTGGTGGCGGGCTCTCCTGCCCCACGAGCAAGCTCGCGGGCGGGAACCCGAATAGCTGGGATCACTGGAGCCGAGGCCAATAGCTGCCAGTCAGGTCCGGAGTCTGGGATGGTATCTGCACCGGTACCGATACGCCTGCCGATATTACACCTGAAACATATTCAAGGTCGATCACTTGCTTTATCTTCCTTTTGTCTCATGTAAAACGACCTTCCTTTCCCTAATTTCTCTCTCTCTCTCTCTTTTTCTCTTTCTCTCTCTTTCTCTCTCTCTTTCTCTCTCTCTCTCTCTCTCTCTCTCTCTCTCTCTCTCTCTCTCTTTTTATTTCTTTTTTTTTCCTTTTTATTTACTTTTTTATTCGGATAAAACTCGAAGGTCTCGAAGGATTTCTTACGAACAGAGAACGTTTAACTCACGTACTATTTACTGATATTAATCTTTCGATTGACAAATGATTAGAACTTTTTCAGATAAACCGTACGTATAATTACAGAACCATCAATCGTAGTTGCTTCAATCGTAGAATTAATCCGACAAACGTGGCAACGTGAAATTAATCCAATATTATACTACTTCGAACATTCTCGTCTACGTTTATAAATATTATGTATAAGCTATTTCTTTTTCTTAGTTAGTCGTTTATATTTAAACATTAGACTGAATATGATCAAGAATTTTTGTATAATTATATTCCTTAAAGTAACTTTGTTAAAACAAAATATATTAGTTAATATTATCTCATAATATAAGACTTCTTAGATTGGAGATATCTATTACGTTACTTTCAAAATAATTATAAATACATTTCTATGAAATATGACGAGACAATTGTGTGCGTAACATCTAACGAAGATACATTGAACATTATTTATTTCAATATAATAAAAGTTTCGAAACGAATCTCTCGGAATTATCCTTTCAAAAATTCAACCAGAAGAAAAAGAAAAGTTCTACCCTGGATGCATGCATTAACCTTCATTACGTTGATGCAAGAAGGTAGAAAAAGCGAGAATATTCCCAACGGTGAACGGTGTCTTCACCACAACCGACTACTTAACTATGAAAACGTGCTTCTCTTTGCAGAGACATAGGTGCCGAAGGAAGGAGAAAAAGACAGATAGAAGAAAGACAGAAAATAAGGTGCAATGATAACGAGAGCGTTGTAGAAATCTCTGGCGTTGGCGCACGTAAAGCGATTATGAAGGATAATGGCGTGTAAGAAGAGAAAAAAGGAGGGAAAGATAGACGCCGTGTTACAAGAGAAAGAAATATATATATATATATATATATATATATATAGAGAGAGAGAGAGAGAGAGAGAGAGAGAGAGAAAGAGAGAGAGGAAAAGAAAGAGCGGAAAAGAGAGTAGGAAAAGAAGGCCGCGCGTGTTCCGCAGTATTCCACCATTCTACATCGTTCCACTCCATTCCTGTAGGTACGCCGCGCACCCCCGTATTTCCTCCCCTTTGGGTTCGCACGTTATTGAGCGCTCGCCCAGCCGAGGCGAGACCCAACCCATCCACATCCTCTGTTCACCCCTGTACATTCTGACGAGAGTGAGAACGAGAGAGAAAGAGAAAGAGAGAGAGAGAGAGAGAGAGAGAGAGAGAGAGAAGGAAAAGCGAGTAGAAGGGATAGAAGAGAAGGGTAAGTAGGGAGGAAGAGAGATACAGGACGAAGAGGATCGACCCTCGACGGCTTTCGTTAAACGGGAGAGGGGTGAGAAATAGAGATGGATAGAGAAAATGAGAGGAAGACAGAGAGAAAGAGTGAGTGAGCGAGTAAGCGAGCGAGTGAGTGAGTGAGTGAGAGAGAGAAAGAAAGATAGAGAGAGAGAGAGAGAGAGAGAGAGAGAGAAAGAAAGTCGAGAAAATGGAAAATTCAGGAGCTCTACGTCGACGGGGGTGGAAAACCGCCGAACATCCCATTCTTCGATTCAGCCCGCCGGCGCCATGCGAGATTTGTTTTAAAATCCTTTTACAATTCCGTGGGCGAGCGTCGACCCGCGTGCTATAACCACTTGGACCACCCCTCGCTCTTCTAGCTCTATCTCTCTCTCTCTCTCTCTCTCTCTCTCTCTCTCTCTCTCTCTCGCGCGCGCGCGCGCGCTCTCAGAGAACGGGGTTTGGTCTATGTAGATTGCGTGCAAAGAGGCTCCCAGGTAATCCTCGCCGCTTTATTTTGCACTCGACACTGAGCGCAAAAAAGAAAAAGAAATAGAGAGGAAGCGACGATTCGTGAATAACGAAGAAAATTCGAAACAAAAACGGACTCGACTGTGTTCAACTCTCTCGTAGGAAGGAATCTCCTTGTTCTTCGACGTGAGTTTTTTTCCTTCTTTTTTTTCCTTTTTAGTATTCGACTTATTCCAATATTTTAAGATATCCTAAAAATATTCCTTGTCGGAAAGGCCCACGCGAATGTTTCTTTTCTAAACAATGCAACATCGATTTAACGCATATTAAAAAAAAAGAAAAGAAAAGAAAAAAGAAGCAGATGAATAGGATATCATTAACGGTACGTAGGAAATAATTAAAGGTATTGAATACACGCGTGGAAGTGCAGATAATAGATTCACCGGCACGATTATTCACAATGTCATTGGGAGTGATAAAAATGAAGGATATATTTCATGGATATGAAGCATAGCGGTATTCTCTTTCTCTCTCTTTCTCTCTCTCTCTCTCTCTCTCTCTGTCCCTTTTCATGGAAAATAGCTCTCTCGGTTAATAGACGCCGAAATGGTTGAAAGCTTACGACATAAAATTAGCAACACCCCGAAACTCTCCGGAGATACGAAGCGAGAGATCAAATATCCAGAGATAAAGTGCTAAAATAAAAGAGACAATGAGACGCAACCGAGAAGGTTAAGCGAATGAACGATGCGGCACGCACGCGTTATTATACGAATGCGAGGAATTCTTAGATTGAATTGACGAGCGAATAAAAATTTAATGTATCATTCAAGCGAACTACTAGAGAACCTTATGCAATATCTTAGTGAAAACTGAATCTTTCTTTTATTGCGTTCACATTGCTACTAATGCCTTTTATTTAATTTCGAATTCCACGAAATAACTGTGATTAGTGTTTGAAAAAATGGATATTCATAAAATGAAAATAGTCATAAAAATGTCGTCAAATGAAATCCGGTTTAATGGCCGTTTATTCTTTCTTTTTTATATTTTCCAATCGGTTCTTGCAACGTGTAAACGAAAGTGGAACTCGCAAGAAAATTCGAGCGATCGACGTTTTTGGAAGAACCGCTGTATCATTGCAAGCTCAAACTGCGATGAATATCGGAGATACCGTATTCGTTATCGCGCGATACTCACACACGTGCGGGTATGCTCACCGACGACGTTCGCCGCTGATAAAATCAGCGAACGGGGGCCGTGCGGGAAATCGAAACGGTAATTTCGTTTCAGTTTCGAATCCAGTTTACAGCTAATCTGCTTTGAAACTAGGGTGTAATGCAAACACGACAAATATTGACCTACTCAAAATAGTTGCGAATTCGCATTTGTAAGAGTGAAGAGGAGAGGATACTCATCGAACGATTTTCGTCCATCGCTGAAACAAAATGATATCTTTAAAATCATTGCGTGCGAATTCTCCGTTTCGTCACGGATGCGTTAATTATTCTATTATGGTTTTCTCTGTCAACGAATCTATGTCAATATAGTTAAATTCTTCCCTAATTCTCGTTAACAAGCGGAACGATGAATACAATCGATGTTTGTTGTTCCTGACGAAAGATGAACAGACGAACAGTATAATGTAAGTAATATAAATATATAGAATAGAAAGAATAGTACAGTATAGATATGTTATATATATGCAAAAGATGACAAAATTGTTCAAATAAAATATTAAAAGAAGATCCGTAGAAAATAATACTACTCTCCATTCAGTCATGGATTATATTTAACCTTTCGTATTATATGGTTCATTCAAAAAATTAAAATATGTAAAAAAATTTTTTTTTATAGCAACCTCAATTAAACTTTAGAAACAAGTAAGAAGTAAAATAAAATGGATAATCATGAATACTTATATAAGTCAATAGAAAACTTACCAGTCGCGGTCGAGGTCGTCGGCTGATAGGGCGCACCACCTGGTCCCGCAGGTTGGCCACCCGGCGTGGTGGGGGTACCACCATGGGAGGTTGGAATACCACGATGGGGTTGCGAATGCGCAGTGCTGTGTGCGTGAGTGTAAGACTGCGTGAGCGAGTGAAGTGGCTCGTGGAACACGTACGCCGGGTATCCCTCGGCTCGTTGCTGAAGGCAGCTTCCACCCATTGACCCGCCCAGACTACCCGACATTGAACTGACATCAGAGAGAAAATCCACGATGGGGTGTTGAAAATAATTCGCCTTTTAGACGTTTACCAAACTTTTCAATAAGATTCGTTACGCTCGTTACATCGTTTTAAAGGACACTTACCCTATTATTACCCAAGTTATTGATACCTAATTTATACCAAAATTAATTTATTTAAACCTTTTTTGAAAACTTGAATACTTACCGATATCGAAATATTACATTTATGTAATGGTAATTTTTTACTTTACTTTTTAAGATATATGTATATATACATAGACACGTTAAATGCAAACGAAGTTTTTATTAACTAACCTGTAAGTATCAGGCATAGTAGCAATTGGCTGTGGTATCGAAGAGTACATGGCGTTGAATCCAGCGTTTAGAGGCAAACGTGGAGTAGCCGGTGTCGCTGCGGGAGGTGCGGCACTGCTACTACCACCCCCACTTCCACCACCGACTACCTGATCGACGGCCGCTCTTCTCTGGTTTCGCAACTTTTCCTCTCGACGCCACTTTGCCCTGCGATTACTGAACCACACCTGCAACCGGTGAAACCATACGGTGCCTCTGTCACGATAAATGCGTTATTCCCCGCGATTCGCCTTTCTTCTATCTTTCTCTCCCTCTCTCTTTCTCTCTTTTTCTCACACACACACACACACATATACGTATACACTTTCTTTCTCTCTTTCTACTTTTTTTATTTTGTATCTCCATCTTTCATCTTCAATCTCTTCCTTTCTCTCTGTCTCTTGCAAACAAGCATGCACACCCACACTCGCACTTCTTCCTCTTTCTCGTACTCTCTTTACTCTTTGCTTCCTTACTTTCGAATTAATATTTTAGGTTATTAGAGGTGTTTCTTTTCAATATATTTTTACGCTCATTGATTCTACTTTCTTTTTTTTTTAAATACTATTTCTGCTGTTTCTTTTTTTTGTATGAAATTCAATCTCGCGTAGTTTATTAATTGCAATTAAATGATCGAGAAATTGAATTTCTCCTGCTCGATTGTGTTACTCTCGCGTTACAAATGGTGACATAAATGTTAATGATTTACGAGAGGTTTACAAAACTTTGTATCGAAATTATTAAAAACAAAATGAATGGAGGAGAGTGGAATGAAACTATCATTTTGCTCTTCACTCATATTACTAGATTTGTAGTGATCGTGCTTATCGGGTAACTTACTTTTCAACCTCTTGAAAGTTCCAATACAACGAACAAAAAAAGAATTTTCTCGTTCGCAAAAAAATGGAAACTAGGAGGAATATGGTTTGAAGGAATCGAAGTTTTACCTATTCTCTCTTGTTCTCTCTCTCTCTCTCTCTCTCTCTCTCCCTTTCTTTCTCTTTCTGTCTGTCTATCTGTCTGTTTCTCTCTCTCTCTCTCTCTCTCTCTCTCTCTCTCTCTCTCTCTCTTTTTTCCTATACTTCTCTTCTTCACTCTCGGCGTAGCAAGTAACGCGGTTTCGAGAGCTACCCATCGACGAGCGTCAATTGAATCAAAAAATAAATTTCATTCCCCGGCAGTTTGCAGGAGCGACCACGAGGGGATAGAAGGGTAGCAAATCGTGTTCGAGCAACCCCACCGTCAAATATCTACCATTCGCTCGAAGCGTTCTCCTTCCGCCCAATACCGTCGCTCCTCGTAAACTCGTCCTCCCTTGTCCCCGAAAACTCGTTCGAATCGATCCATTCGGAATTCTGCGATCCCGAATAGACCTCGGGATGCTCTCCCTCTATCTGTCTATCTACCTCTTACTTTCGACCCTCTTATAGTAGAACGAGAGGCGGATAAAGAAAGGGACAGACAGGGAGAAAGAGAAATAGAGAGAGAGCACACACCTTCTATTCTGATTGACGATATCTCAAAGATGGTTCCGATCTTTGAATATTCAGTAATTTCTACACGAGTTTTATTCAAATCAAAAAATGTTTGCAGAAATGAATCCGTTTGTAAAGTCAACAGACGAGAGATTGAAAGGGATGATAAGTGATGACGAAAATGAAGAAGATGAGTTGATAAGACGAGTTGCAACTAAGCTCAGTTAAGAATTAGAATTATCCTTATCAAAGACGAAGATTTCTAACGAGGAAAGATAAGCGAATTGAACGAATGAGATTGAGTCGATGATAGAGAAAGAGATAGTAGAAGAAATATAATAAAAATATATTCGAAATAAGAATCGTTCTTTACGTTCCATCACGAAAAACGTTTCACAGCCACCCTCTAACGATTTACCCTCTCGAGACGCGTCGGAAATCCTGCGGTATACCTCCCTCCGAACAGGAGCATCCCTTTTTGTCCATTTCTCTCTTCTTCTTTCGCTTTCTCTATCTTTCTTTGTCTTTCTCTGTTTCTCTCTGTTGAAGAAGGGAGAGTCGCGTGCGATGATAATCGGCGAGCGGTCTAGGCCATGGAACAACCTCGTGGAGGTGCCCGCTAGTACACAGATGCATGAAAGGACGAAGGAAGAGCGAACGAGGAACGGCCAATCGGAGGACAACCTCCCCGGGGACGCGTCGTTGCCATGGTTGCGTCCGAACCCTCTTAGGCCTTCTGCCGGATCCCTCGCAGCTCGCCGAGAGACTCGTCCGCGTCGCGCGCGCTACCTATACGTTACTTCCTCACCCTCTATTTTCCTCTTTCTATCTGACTTGCTTTCTCTTTTTCTCTCTTTCTCTACATACGCCCAAAAGTCTACCCTTATCTGTGTTCTCACTCTTTACGCATGTGTGCGTATATGTATGAAATTTGGCATGGTGGTTCCACCATTTGCTTGGCCGCCGTTCAGTACGCTCTATTTCCTTCTCCTTCTTTTTTCTTTTTCTGTTCTTTTCCTTTCATTTGTTTCCCTCTTTTTTTTGTTACCTTTGATTATCCATTTATTTTGTCAACTTTCTTTAATTCATATTTTCATCTTCATTTTTCTAATAGTATTCTTTCCCAAGTAAATATCTTTAGCCATTTCGTCATTTTTTACTATCTCCATTTTATTTTCTTTTTTTGTCATTTTGTTCTCTAGATTTTAATTCGAGATATCTAAATATTCGTACTTTTAATACTACTATCCATCCATTTTTATGTACGCATCCATTGATTTTTGTCTTTACAATGCGCAATGTGGAACTTCCATCCGTTCAGGGAATCGACCGTCGGTCGAAACGGTCGACTCATCCCTTTCTCTTTCTCACTTTCTCTCCCTCTCTCTCTCTCTTCTCTTTCTCTCCCTTTCTTGTTTCCTCTTCCTCCGCTTGTTCTTTCCCTCCCTGTCTGTCTCCCCTAGTCTTTCCCTCTTTCTCGCCCTCTCGCTCTCCTGGCACTCCCGGTTTCCTGCACTTAGCAAGATCAATACCAGCCAACGAGGCTTGAAAACATGCGTCAACATGGTCTTGCACTGTTTGTACGTCCACATAACGCTCCGCGCACGGCTACTAGAGGCACGCCAACCACCACCACCACCACTTCCACCACTTCTACTACTACCATCTCCACAACCACCACCACCGGCAACATCACCACCCCTGGCCGGCCACTTCGCCACCCCCCATCGTTGAAACAGGTGAGGAAGGGAGAAAAGAGAGAGAGAGAAAGAGAGAGAGAGACGGTGCTCAAATATCATCCCTCGAGAGACGACAGAGAGAAAGAGAGAGAGAGAGAGAGAGAGAGAGAGAGAGAGAGAGAGAGACAGAAAGAGAGAGAGGTATCAGAGCGGTACGACCAAACAATGTCCGACAAGGCTGCGTACATATTAGCTTATACGGCCATACGTCACCCTGCGGCTCGACCGGCGGTATTAATTAAAATAATACGCCGTGAAGCGCGCCTGCTCTACATCCTATCGTATCTTCATCCCTCTTTCTCTCTTTCGTCTTTCTATGTTTGTCACGTTTGATGAAATTGCGTTTATCATTGGACATCTAACCGAAATTCATCTGATCAAGAAAATTCAATTGATCAAGAAAAGAATTATCGTCATCGACTATGATTTGTTACCTGTAACTAACTAACAATAAGATGCAAGGAAACCGATTGATGGTTACATGTTTTATTTTATTCTGTTTTTTTCTTTTTTCTTTTTTTTTATTTCTTTTACTTTCGTCCATTTATCGAAACAATGTGAAAACGATTAATTTACTTGGAGCAACTATTTCTATGTATTTTATTTTTTAACTTAATTCAAAAATAAATACAAGTATTCGTTAACGTTAAAAAGTTTCAAAAATTCATAGGATTCGCAAACGAATTTAGTCCTTCGCATGGTTGAAACGAAATTCGAACTCGGATCTTTCGTTTGTCGGGCTATTGTTCTTTCAACATTTAATTCTTTTTAATTCTTTTTTACTCTAGGTCTTTCAAACAAAAATTTTTGTGTTTCTATTATATTCGATACTTACCTTCCAACGAAATGTTAAAAAAAATTTGTTTAGAATTTAATTGAAACATCGCGTTTGGAATTATCGTTTGTATGGTCGAGTCAATTTGCCGTATATTAAAGCCAAATTTAATTCATATCGGAAGATGGAGAATAAAATATGAAAGAAACAAAAGCCTTATGAAAGCTTCCGAACTCCATAACTAGGTCATTGAAAGCTATAAAAATTGATACCTTTGTGGGAAGTTAATTTCCCATGGGGAATAAAAATTCACGTAACATGAAATTTGGATCGATAAAAATACAAAAAATTAATCTATGTCAGAAAACTTTTGAGATATCCGCCTATAAACTTGATAATCGAACGCGCATAAAAGTTGCCTTTGTTTGTTTTTAAGCTTATATTTTAACTCAATGACTCGTTATTATATTTGTTCTAATATATTATATCCCTGTATATGTATGTATATGCAAGTATTGATCATTTTATAATTCTTATTTCGCAAAAAAATATTGCGACTAGCTAATTGAGAAACATTTCATAAAACGAATTTACAAACGATATATTCCTTTGCATCTGTTAATATGCACAAGATATATAAACGAAGTCGACTGGCAATTGTATTCCCGTTGAAATGGTGAATATTTGCGAACGATGCTTGGATATTTCAGTTGCTAACAAACATGGATCATTGTTTTGAAATAACAATATTCGATATGCGTTCATCTTGCTTTCTCTCTCTCTCTCTCTCTCTCTCTCTCTCTCTCTCTCTCATTCTCTCTCTCATTCTCTTATCGATTTCGTAAAATCATAACACATCATATTCGTTTATCGTTCTCTTTGTCTCGCAAAAATTCACATTAATTCGAGATAGATGTAAAAATATTAATTCCCGTTACCGCACACCATGAGAAAATCATTCGGACACATATTATTTTTTCCACTCTTCCGAACTTGTGCGTTTCATTACGCGTTTTACAGTTACGGTAATTTAATATTATTACGAAGAGCGCTCTTGTAAATGTAACAATGCGTGGAAAACGATGCATTGTATCGTGCGTATAAATCTCGTGTATACCATATCACATTTATTAGCGAATCGTGCAGAAAATATTAACTAAATATTCGCGTTGTCAAATTCGACGATTTTCATCAGGAAAAACGGGAGATCCATCCTCCCGGCGATAATCGAAACGATGACGGAATTTCGCATAAAAAAGAAATAAATTAAAGTTCTGAAATTACGAGGAAATATTTCTTTGCTTGAATAGATATAATGAAATAACTATAAACCATGAGACTTCGTCTCACTATTTGGACGAAAAAGAAAAAAAAAAAGAAAAAAAAAGAAAAAAAAACATATTTTGCGGGAAAGAAGAGTCTTCGAATAATCCAATTAAAATCGACGTCGTTAAGGGAAAAATTCCAGAAAGATCGGGATCCCTTTCGTCTCATAGAATTCACCTAACGAGTAAAACCCATGCGAGCAAGTGTGAAGGAAGACCGAAAGCAAGAGAAAAAAGAAAGAAAGAGAGAGAGAAAGAGGGTGGAAAGAGATTCGTTGGGAAGTTGGGTAGGACGTTACTCTCTCGGCATTTAAAGTGCATCCTGCGTGTGCATTGCCGGCGGTGAGCACGTTTTAAAACGTTTAATGAAAGGGCGTCTCCTTGCTTAACGCCCGCTCGTTTCGAAAGGAATGAGCGGACGAGAGTCGAAAGGAGAACAGTGAGAAAGAGACAGAAAAAGAGAGAGAGAAAGAGAGAGAGAGAGAGAGAGAGAGAGAGAAAGAGAGAAAATTCTCAGTAAAGGAAACGGAGAAAGGAGACCGATAGATGAAGGGTAGGATAGGAGTGTACGAGAAAGAGGAAGCACGCGCCTCATTCGCACATTCACACTCACCTGGATACGTGCCTCGGGCAATCCAATCTTCTCGGCGAGACGCTCCCGCGCAAACACGTCCGGGTAATGTGTCCGCTCGAATTCTGAAACGAAACCAGTTTGCAACAAGTGTGCCAAGTTATTGAGGGAACACGGATTTCAGATTCGTTATGAATTTTTCGTGAAAGGATTAATGTTAAAGAAATCAAGTGTAAATGTTTGTGTTACGTAGATAATAAACAACAATCAACTACGATTTATAATGATATAAACGATAATTGTTTAGAGAAAAAATATAAAAAGTTAATTAGTCGAAGTTTTCTTGTCGAAAGAGAATGATAAATAAAGGAATTTCATATATATTTAATATATTCACCTTTCTCGAGGCTGTCTATCTGTTCATTGGAAAAGGACGTCCGATTGCGCTGGAGTTTTCGCTTCAGCCTAAGTCGTACTTGTGAGTCCTCGTCGCCGGATGAATTGTGTTCCGAGTTACCGTCCGACGTTGTCTCCTGCTGATGCGACAACAGAGAACCCGTGTCTGGAAAGAGATTTTCCAAAACTTCATGCGGATGATCCTACTAGAATATTTCCTTTTCTATTCATAAAATTAAACTTCGCGAGGTACAATACAATATGTACATTGTACAAATATGGGATTTAAAATTCTTTTGAAATAATTGACGAAAGATCAAGAGAACGTTAGATTTTTCAACAAATTTAATATATTTCACGGTAAAACGACAAGGATAGCAGTTCCTGCCAAGAAGGAGATCGATCCAATTAAGGAAGCAAGTTTGGTTCCCCTCGATGAGCTTACGTTTCAACGATTTCAGCTACGAGCAACGACTGCGGTGGTGGCAACGAACGTCTGTTGAATTCCTAGACACGAAGAGGGAAAACGCGTCTAGGCGTACATTCCACCCTCAATCTTCAGGGTCGCCATATTGGTGCGTGTATCGGTGCGTTCATACACACACAGGTACAAGTGCGTTATCGCGAGCCACGATTACTTTCCGCCTCTGCGAACCGAACCCTCGGCACTTCTCATCCCTTCAGAAACCTTTCTTGCATCCCTCTGTCTCTCTGTCTACCAACGCTGCCAATCCTCTTTCTCTCTCTCTCTCTCTCTCTCTTTCTCTTTCTCTTTCTCTCTCTCTCTCTCTCTCTCTCTCTCTCTCTCTCTCTTTCTATCTATCTATCTATTTTTTCTTCTCTCTTTCTCTCTCTCGTTTTCCCTCCATTTCTTTGTAAGCCTTTGCAAAAGAACAAGAGAGAAAGATACATTGTTACGTATAGAATGTCCCATTTTCGATAAAGCCAACGTTTAGCCTTTAAACCGCGGGGAACAGAAAAAGACGAGGACGAAAAGGAAAATCGAAATAGACGTCTCGAAAATTTTGTACTTCAATCGTAATCGTCGTACTCGTTCGTTTCATCAGATCGATCGTTCATTATAAAAATTCGTTAATATTCTCCTGACACTGACATCGTAACACGTTTTCACGATAAGTCTGCGTCCGACGGAGCAAACAGAACATCGAGACAGTATAATCGATCGGTTCAGTTATGTCGAAATAAAAAGTATAAGTAAAAAGAGATACTTACGGTCGAGGGAAGACACAGATAGAGAAAGAGAGAGAAAGAGAGAGAGAGAGAGAGAGAGAGAGAGAGAGAAAGAATGATTAAAAAAAATGAACCATCGCAATGGAATAAAGTCTCGATTTAAAGACTAATATTTTATCGCGTCATCGCGACGTCCATTTACGAAGAATTTAATAAATGTATTAAAGAAGGGACTGGTTAATCGGAAACAAATGCATGTTAAAAGTTAAATGTACGATAACTTCGTCAGCTTCTCTCCTTCAGAACAAAATTATATTCTCTTCCTCTTTATCTTTGTCTTTCTCTCTCAATTCTCGCCCAATTCGAAATGCCGTCAGCCCCAAACACTGCGGCCGACGACACCCCCTCGTCGTCGTCGTTCTTCTCACAAGCACGCTACCCCTGCGCGTAACGACCGATAGGGAGGATCTCAACAGTCCCCTGCAGACCGATCGTTGGCTTTAATTTTCTAGGTGACGACGCACCAAGCGAAGAGAAGAGAAAAGGGATTAGCCGTTGCTGCTGCTGATACTGATGTTGATGCCGATGCCGATGCCGATGCCGATACCGATGCCGATACCGATGCTCATTCGATTGTAAATACGAGACTATCGATAGATACAGTTTTTGCATTAACACCAAAGTATAGAACATTGATAATAACACTTTTCTATTTTTTCCATTCGATCGATCAATAAACTTTCTGTACATTTATATGTCTCAATTATCGATAATTATTTCTTATACTACAGAATATATTTTTTGTACTACATTACACTTATCGATCACCTTCTTTATTTTGAAACGATCAAAATAATCGTTCTTGAAATGAAAAGTCGAGTTTAAGATTCAAAGAAGAATAATTTCAATAGCAGCTTTGGGCGAAATATTGGGATAATTCTTGAATCACGAACCCCGACATATATTGCATTGTTTGTCCTTCACATACGAGAAGCAGAGTTTCGCGTAATCCGGATTTCGGTGTAGAAAGCGCATCTGGAATCGTCATCTGTGGCGCAATCTCGACCGCGATCGAAACGCGCACACGGATTTTCGTGATCCTATTAGAGGTGGAGGACTACGATCATGCAGGTATCGTCGACATTGCGAACCCACTACGTTGCATTGAGTCTAAAGGTTCTTCTAGATTGTTCGTAGGTGGTTCAACACCAGAGACGCCCTTCACAATGCTTCTTTCTCAATCTCGTCAATGAATCCGACTTAACGCGTGCATAGAATCGGTAAGGAGCGTTTCGAATTACAGAGTCACGCGAATGACTTTCGGCTATTGTTGATCGAGAAGTGGATCGAGGGCGCGAGGATTACGAGGGTTCCTTCTCAGAGCTATTGGAATCCGTCGGGAGAAAAAAGAAACCATAAGAAAAAATTTATTCGACCACGTGATTTTCTAAAAATAACGTTATGTATATCTACTCTTATATCTATTTATTAGTAAGATATTCAACAAAATCCAAATAATGGAAGAAAAATATGATTTTTGCATGATAACTTGGAGAATAATAAATTGTTAAATATACAATATTATTTATAATTCCGATACGAATGATCCATAAAATATTCCTGGACATTAGAACTCACCGCTTCGTTTGAGAAGAGAATCGTCGCGACCATGTAGTTGACTACCGGGTAAAAGAGACTGTCCGGAACCGGGGGTAGCCGCTGTTGGAATGCCAGTGGCCAGTGGATGATGAGAGGGCGTAGCCGAGTACCATGCCGGTGGCCAACCTGCAGCCTGTCCGTTGAACATTCTCAGCTTGTCGTAAACGCTTTCGGCGCCTTGATGCGCTTGCACTGCTGCCGCCTGTTGCTCCTTCTGAGAGGCTAGGTTTCTGAGTACCCTGTTGATCGACGACACCTACAAAAACACATCAAATTCTTCGATTGATATTCTTTCCAATTTTGCTACTGTAGTAATGATCATTAACCAAATACTATCTTGTCGAAGATTTCTTTTTTCTTATTTTAAATCTACTACAGAGATATTGTATATTCTCAAAAAAAAAGAGAGATATATACTCGAGAGCAGTAAAAACTCTTTGTAAAAATTTGTCTACTCTTCGAATATTTCAGATTCGTATTCACCCGTGAGTCCACGAATATCATCACCGGACATCTCTTTCTCTCTCTCTTTCTCTCTCACTCACTCACTCTCTCTCTCTCTCTCTCTTTCTCTCTCTCTCTCTCTTACATTTTTTCTCTTTTCAGAGCTTCCTCTCTCATCGGGATAGGGAAATCTCCAGATGAAAGGATGCCGCCATCCAATTATTATTACATGAAACGGTTTCCATAGCTCTTCGCTCCCTCTATCCAGACACGGTCGTCTTCACCTTGCACATCGCGGTCGAACCACTGGCTAACTCCTAAAGTTATAACGAGCCACGGGGGTGAGTTTCGGTGCTCTCGACTTGTACATAATAGATCCTCTGTACTCTACGCGTGCCCTCGTCCGTCATTCTCTCTTCATCCTTCTCTCTCTCTTTCTCTCTCTCCCTCTTTCTAGTCCTCTTTCTGTGTAACATGGATGGTACAACCAAGTTGGATATATCCAGAGTACATACTACGACTTCACTCGACGAGTATTGAATTAAGCATCTTAATTACAGTTTCGGTTAATAGCTTTAGCGAGAAAGTGAGAGAGAGAGAGAGAGAGAGAGAGAGAGAGAGAGAGAGAGAAAGAGAGAGAATAACGAAACACTGATTCGATCCGATTTAAAAAACATAAAATAACGATTATACTTCGTTAAGTGCTAAAGATTCTAATAGAAAGATGAATCAACGATTTATGACTATTTATGACTATTAGAAGAAACATTGAAGAACGAAGATACTAGACTAGATAAAAATTAGACAATAATAAAAGCTGATGATAGTATAATGATAAATTTAACAACTGTCAATAAAGTTTTCATTTGATCAACGAACGATTGATATCAAATTAGATGCGACTCGTTAAGAAAGACGTCTCATTAATAGTTCAACCTTGTTTTACCTCATCAAACATACATCGTCGATCACTCTGATACCATTATTACTGAAGGAAGAGCTCGAAAGGGTAGAGGACTTACTGTAAAGACCGATAGTTCATCGATCCTCTCTCATTAATCGTTGTATCGAATCCGAGAACGAGATAGGTACATAGCTATAGTAAAACGATAGAATCGAGAGCGGACTCGTTTGGAAAGGTTCGTTCGCGTGCGAGATTCCCTTCCGATTTCGCGACGTAATGACAGACTCCGAGGGATAGGTGGACGGTGATTGTACGAGACTAGGGGTAGAGAATATGGAGTGTGGGGTATGCAGTGAGGGAAACGAAAAGGACGTTTCTCGACTAACCGCGCTCGACAGCAGTTCGCCCATCCTGATCTAGCCTTTCCATCATCGAGTCGTGCAAAGCCGGCTATGGCTCGACGCTATGGCTCGCATTGCCCATGCTCGGCCTCGCTCAAGCTCCGCTCTTGCCGCACAACAGCCGCAGCACCGATGCAGACCATTACACGCGCGACCGGACACGAATAATTGTGCAACACGCTTAACTGATCCCATTCACTCTGATTCTACCCGCTTCTCCGTTCGCTCGACTCCTCTCTTTCTCTCTCTCTCTCTCTCTCTCTATCATTCTCGTTCTATCTTTCTCATACCTGATCACCCCTACTACTCGTGTCCCTTCCCTGCGTGCCTCCTCACACCCCATCGTCGACGACGCCACAATGTGTACCCGCCGCAACAGCCACGACCGACGCTATTAGTATTACGAATACTGTTATTATTGCTATCACTGGTGCCAGCATAGGTGGAATATAGATGATAGTCGTCTGGACGTATCGTTAAGTGAGACAGAAAGAGACGTCGATGTATATGAGACTATCGATCTTCATCAGGATCGTTGCATATTTTGTAATCGAGCATTAAGTGATACCGTTTGAAATTGATCCTAAAAATTTTATTATCGACACTTCTAATAGTACCAAAAATATTATTGGATACAGATTTTAGACCAGACAGAATAGTTTTTTTAATCGATCGATACAATATATTCCATTCGTGGTAATAACATAAAGGAAACGTAGAATTGAATCTAAATTAATTGTGTATATTCCAATATCTCGAAAACTAATTTGATCGTAACTTCTAACCCTCTTGAGAACACCGATGGACAACGATTAAAATGAAAGATTCTTTCATGATCGGAATAATGACCAGAACGCGTGCGATGTCTCTCCCTCTCGTTATTTCTCTGATGAACGTCCTGATCTAAAGGATAGGCAGAGAGCAGGGAAAAGGGAAAGAAGTGGACAGACGGGAAACGGCACTCGAAGGAAAAGCGAAATACCGTTCGAAGATTCCTTCTCGTCCGAACAGATATTCGCGAGGAGGGTTGAAAAGGATGTTTGGAAGACGCACGGATGTGCTGTATGTACGAAAGAGCCGATTCTTTCTGACGGAAGGAGGGTGATAGGGGGTTCAAGGGAGTTGAGAGAACATTCGACGCGAGGGTGGACAATAGCCTTGGTCCGCGTAATGGACCGATTACCCCTCCCAACCGATCGTATTTACGAGACTTTGATTAGGGTCGAGTGGCCGGATCCGACGGGTAAGTACCGGACCGCGTCCGCACCCTGATAAGCCACCGACTACTCCTATTTTCTTCTTTTCTTTTCTTTTCCTTTTTTTTCTTTCTTTCTTAATCTCAACTTATCGAGATTTATATCGCGTATTTCAATCGTTTTGTCATAAGAATGTACGCTTGCGGAAATTTTTTACGCAAACTCGTAAAACTTTCGATCAAATATTTTTATAAAAATAATCTTGTATAAAGACGGAGAAAATTATTAGGTATTATTGTTCTTTTTTTTTCTTTTTTAAGAACTCATTTTACAATTGTAAAATAATATAACGAAAACCTCGACGAAATGATTCAAAGGAAATTGACATCTATTATCCATGTTCTTACGAAGTACATGTAGATCTTTACTCACACTTGGTATATTGTCATTATTGCAAACGCCTTCCTGGAGAAGTCGGTCTCGTATTTCCCAAGCGAAAATCGATGGACACTCGCGCTTATAATCGGCGATCTTATTAACGACCGGAGTGGTCGCTACTCGTGGCTTACTACCACCTATCGCGCGTGGTTTTATGGATCCAGTCTCATAATACCTGTAAGAAAAGAAAGACCAATGTTACTAACTTCTTCAAATCAAAATACGTGCATATGTCTTCTTAATTTATCCTCTAATCATTTGAATCTTCATCGTGACGGTTACAGGCTCGTCTTTTTTTCGTGTCTGTACTACCGTTACGTTTTTTTTCCTAAACATTGACTTTATATAGTTTAAACAAACGGTCTTCATATTCGTCGAATATATTAAAAAATTTTCCATTAAATGATTTTTTTCAAACGATTTCCTTGACTGATTTAAACAAAATGTTAAAGCTTACAAAAAAAAAACAATAAACTATCTCATTTTATTCCATATAACGTTGAACTCTGATCAACATATAAACGAGTTATTAACTTACAAGATAACTCACCTGCCGAGGATCTTGGAGACGCATCCGTTGCTAACCTGCAAAATTCGTGAAATATCGCAAGGTCTCGCCCCACTATGCGCCAATTCGACTATCTTCTGCCTGGTAGAGTCTGGCAATGGCCGACCATTGACGTAAACACCGCCGAGCTGGTTAACTCCGCTGTGTCCTGCAGCCGAGCACCCAAATATTGAGTTCTGTCCGACCATAGAACCCCCTCCAATACCCGCGCCACCCCCGTGCATCAAGTCCTCTTCTGTGAAGCAAAACGCGCGCTATTTGTATTTTATTATCACATTCGAATAGCTCCTTTTATTCGCCGATTAATTACCAATTAATGTGTTCACATCAATCGATCATCGACCTTTCAACGATCCTTCTATGATTCCATCGAAACATACGTTCGCTATTTTACATGATCAAATTCCTTGGAATTTTGCATGTTACATAATTGATCACAAATACGAACAATTCGATGCTTTCATTTAATCCAACAGAGTTTCGAAATTAATTCGGATTAATTATATTTAATCTAATTCAATCTAACGTAAAACCGTACTTAATTTAATTAAACGTGACATCTTAATCTAACGTAATTCGATTCATGATATCTAAAATAGAATAAGAAAGAGAGAGAGAGAGAGAGAGAGAGAGAGAGAGAGAGAGAGAGAGAGAGAGAGAAAGAAAAGTTAGCTGTAATATAATTAAAACAGTAGAATTTATGATAGATGCTTTTCCAATGAGAACGAGAAAAAAGAGATAAAGAAGAAGAAAATATTTTTCAAATATTTTCTTCATGAAATATTTTCACAATGAATCAACTTAACGGAGTATATTGATTGATTCACGCGTATCAATTCTTCAAGAAATAGTGAAAACAATGAAAGATATAGAGAAAATATAAAAGATATAGGGGAAAAATAAAGAAAAAGAGAAAAATAGGAAGAGAAGAAAAATGGAAAAACGGAAGTGTGAGAAACGAAGCGGATGGACTAGTAAAACGCGAAGCTTTTTAACCTTTGTTGTCGCTTTGTAAATTCACGCGCTAACACTGACGGCGGACTGGCGGAGAGAAGGGTGTAGGAAGTTAGGGTGGGGGTGGTAAGGGTCGTACAACGAGAATGCGTCGTGACTCACCTCGAGGACGAAGAGAAAGAGAAAGAGAGAGAGAGAAAGAAAGAGTGAGTGAGTGAGTGAAAAAGAGTAGGAGAGAGAGAGAAAGAGAGAGGGAGAGAGAGTGAGAGAGAGAGAGAGTGAGTGAAAAAGAGTGAGAGAGAGAGAGAAAGAGAGAGAGAGAGAGGAACTCGAGGAGACTGTGCGCTAAATGCATCTTGCAATTAACGAATTTAATTAATCTCCCACTTTTGCGCCGTGCAAAGCGACAAGAAATAGTTGGAATGTAATTTGAATGGGCTGAGCACGGCGTCACCGTACGAAACCACTTTGTATAACGACGCACGACGCGTTTCACAGGTCCTCTCTCCCTCTCCTTCTTTCTCTTCCTCTTTCTCTCCTTCACTCTTTGCTACTACCACCAGAACCACCACCTTCTCCTCCTCCAGTACCTCTTCAACGAACACTACGAGGAGCCGAGATTCCCTGAATTTTGTGATTACTTGATGTCGTTGGAAAAAAGGAGGAGGTTGTCCTCTCCTCATATGATCTTCCATTTCTACGTGCCGTGCCAAGTATTCATCGTTCGTAGGCGTAATCATGTCCGTTATTTTCTATTCATCAAAAACTCTGAACTATTTTCTCGTAAATATTTGCAGACATTTATGTTGTGTGTAAGAAACACGTTGATTAAATATCATTTCTCTTTCTATACATTTTTATCTATTCTTATTTATTTGTTTTCTTTCATTTTTTTTATAGATATCTATCTTATAATTCGATATATATATATATATATATATATATATATATATATATATATATGCAGAAATAATCCATAGGATTCGTTAGAAATGCTTATTCTTGATAAATAGAATTTCAAAGTTTATATCAATCGTCGTAAATAAAAAAAAACAAACAAATAAAATAAAATAAAATAAAATGAATAAGTCTATCGATATCCACCTCGAAATCAACGAAATAAATTTCAACGAATTCACGTACTGTAATAAAAAAATTTCTATGAATTCGATTGTCTACGAAATAAATCCATCGATCAATTTAAATTCTCGAATATACTTAAATGGAAATATGACTGAATTACATAAATACTTTATTCTGTTATAGAATTAAAATTTTTTCAATTTTATCTGTTTAGAACCATTAAAGAAAAAAAAAAGAAAATTCATATTCTCGATTTTATTAACCAAAACTTACTTGAACTGAGAAACTACGAGGAAAAACGGACTATAAAACCTCTGTGAAGAATAAAATGAAGGAGGTGAAAAGGAGAGAAAAGAAGAAGAAGAAGAAGAAAAAGAAGACAAAATAAAACCATCTTTCTTCTTCTCTCGAAGCAATTAAAATGACAGCCAAGACTTGGAGAGTTCTTTTCCACGTAAAGAATCAATGAATATTCATACGGGTGCCCAGTTTAATAAGCAAGTATGTAGATCTGTCCAACGTTCCACGATCTTACCATTCGCATTTCCTTTAATTTATGCAACGAGATACATCAAATTATAATTCTCTTTTTCTCTTTATTTCCCTATACCTCCTTTCTCTCTCTCTCTCTTTTTTTCTCTCTCTCTCTCTCTTTTTTTTTCTCTCTCTCTCTCTCTCTCTCTCCCCCTCTTTCTCTCACTCTCTCTCTCTCTCTCTTTCTCTTTCTCTTTCACTAACGGTAGCACGGTTAACGACGTGAGGTACCAACACCGACCAAAAAGCTTTAATTAAAAAAAAAAAATTAAATGTTCCAACTTTTATTTCTTTTTTTGTTGGAAAAAAAATGAGGGACTCACATATTCAGATAGTTACTAGCCCGATTTTCTTTTCTATTAAGCGTAAATATACAATGTATTTCATTTTATCAGTTAGACAAATAAAAAGAAAAATTAATATCATTCTTTGAACCAATTGAAAGACTATAGATGCACGTTTTTTTTCTAGATAAAATTATTTCCAGTTACAAAACGAAAAGTTTTAACAAGAAAACATTATCTTAAATAATTGAGAATATATCTAATCATCATAGATAAAATAAAAAATAAGAATAAATAAATAAAACGTGACGTTGAATGGATCGAATTTTCGTTTGATAAATATTTTAAATATTAATTGTTAACGTAGGAACTGTTTTAAATAAATTTAGTTCGTAGAAATAATAGGAGAATTTAACGTAATAAAAAGAGCTTGATACAATAAAGTTTGAAGTAAGTAGAACGATCATGCTTGTCGTCCAACCGCATACGAGATGAAAAAACTAAGTCACCCTTTGAAGAAGGCATATGACAGGGGGTGTCTCTCGCCCCGCTACAGTTTTAATTCGCTACAAAGGGCGTCCGAGAGAATCCGTAACGTCAGCTCCTGTATCTATACGTATACTATACGAAGTTTCACACGATGTAAACCGACAAAGTTCGAGCCCCCTCCGAGCTTTTTACTTTCGCCCCTCTTCGTGTCGTTCTTTTTAATGGCGCACCTAAGATACGGGATGGAAGGGCGACCGACGATGAAAATAAGTGACGATCAATTTGCCGAAGATAATAATATCTTGCTTGGGGCGTATCTAACGTTATTTGTATAATAAACGACGCTCCAAAGGGATACCGCGTCCTAGATTTATGCCAGCGATCTTATTTACTTATTTATCGAACAACTTTATCCTTGATAATCTTGTTGATCGGGCTATCTATCGATTAATCAACGATTTTACAATTTATAGAGATAATTAGTAGATATTTACTTGACATTTTATATTTCAAATTCGACATATCTACTTGAAATTTATTTCATTTTTTATTTTATAAGATCATCAGTTTGTAATGTATCTTTATTTTCTATAGGTCGACATAAAGATAAAAATCATTAATTGAAGCGAAGAACAATAAACATCGAATAATGGCCCCTTCGAAGATCTCTTAGGACCAATCGAATATCAGAAGATACGTGACCGGTAGTTAGCATTGTACACAACATCTTCTCGCCCAATCCCGCTTCGAGGCGAGAAAACTGTACCGCCCTTTGAGGTATGCCACGACCCTAGTGTTCTCCGTTAGCGCTTTAATTCATTACAAAGGAAGACTTCCCGTAGATTTGCACCTACACATACATACGTACATACATACGTATATACGCGTGTATATAGGAAGTTGCACATGAGGTGAACGCACAAAGTGCATACTACCTTCTCCCTCTTACAACATCCTTCCTCTCCTGCTTTCTCTCTCTCTCTCTCTCTCTCTCTCTCTCTTTCTCTCTCTCTTTTTCTCTCTTTCTCTCTCATTCTCGTATGTTGGCACAGCAAGCAGGGTGAATCGTCCAAGCAACACCGGCGATTCGCGAACACGATGTGCGCGCGCACACACACGCTAACTCCGCACACATTCTTTATATATAATTTCGCGTTAATCTACGCGACGACCAGCGCAAAAGCGAGTCATGCCGCAAAGTGAGGCAAAAAGGTTCCACTTGGCTAAGCGTGAAACGGAGCACAGATTAAATCCCTTCCTACTGGCGCACGACGTCGCGGCACCCTTCCACTACCACCTCCACTACTCTCTCCTCCATCTCCTCCTACTCATTCTACTCATCCTTCCTTCCTTCCTTCCTTTCTCCACACTACCATCACTTTAGCCAGCTACCGCCTACTTTCCCTTCGAGAGCCAAGAATCGTCTCCGTTCCTCGTTAAACGGCTCGGGCAACTTCTCTGTCCTTCGGACACCCTTCCTTCTTTTTCTTTTTTCTTCCTTTCTTTCATCCTCTTTTCGTTCCTTTCACGTGCAAAAAGAAAGATCAAAAGAGAAAGTCTCTTCGCTGAGAAAGAGGAACTCAAACCTTTCGATTTTCTCTTTCGGAAAGCGAAGAATTTAAAGGACGAAGAAGGTTGACTTTGATATCCATGGTGAGTCACATTACTTGTTACGAGTTTCTATCAGAATACTCGTGATATCGAGAAAGTTTGAAGCAATCATTTTGAAAGTGCTAACAAATTTATTCAAATATATTCAAATTTGTGGATTATCGTTGTTTATATATATATATATATATATATATATATATATATATATCAGTCTCCCTTTTTATTTTTTTATGAAAAGAAATATCAAACAAGGTCGTATAAAGGTGTATAAAATTTTTTAAAATATAGCAAAACTATCGAGAAAATGACGCCACATTATTGAAAACGTAATTATACGAAACGATTTATATCGTCACGCTATTAACAACACGCGATCAAATAGTTACGAACATGTAGATAACCTCGAGTCTCTATCTTATCAAGTGGAAAGATTAAATAATGTCATCAATTATATCGTTGATTTCTCACCTTCCACGGAAAATCGGTGAGAAAAGGGAGACTTTGATCATTGCATAATGTCGCTCATTGACGGTGTTAAAAAAATTGTACTTATTTACACATCGTTGAAATATCTCCGAGTATTATTATCACGTCATCGCGTGCATCTCTCATTTTGCTGAGGAGAAGGGTTGAAAACGTATCTCACTTCCAAAGTGTTTCAAGATAAACTCGTGAATTTCGTTTCAGCTCGGTTTCAGCTCGGTTTCTCTTTCTCCCTCTCCCTCTCCCTCTCCCTCTCTCTCTCTCTTTCTCTCTCTCTCTTTCTCTTTCTTGTCATCTCTCGGTCTCTTTCTACAGATCTCACGACAGGGGTGACATCAAATATGTTGCTGAGGGCTTACATTCTCTAATGAGTTGAATCGTGAGATACCTTCTCTCTCTCTCTCTCTCTCTCTCTCTCTCTCTCTCTCTCTCTCTCTCTCTCTCTCTCTTTAGTTTTCAAGAGTTGAATTCATTACATACGATGTTAGGAGGTAGCGTTTGAATTAGCGAGAACAGCTACTACACACCGATGTCGTTGTACAACTCATTATCGCGCGAGTCTTGGAACTTTGTCCCCCTTTTTCGTACATAAATTGCAAAGTTTATGGAACATGTCTGTCCCTTCTTGCGTCCACTTTTTCTTTTTTCCTTTTCCTCTTTTCTTTTTTCTTTTTTTTTCTTTTCTTCTTTCGAATCCGATAAAATTCACACGTATTAGGAAATATTAAAACTAAGTATAAAAAAAAGAAAGATAATTATTTTCTTGATTTTATCAGAAACAATTATGAGAATTATTTAATATGGGCTAAGAAAACAAAGTTAAGAAAATGTGTCATTAGTTTTTAAAATTATTTCACGATTCGTAAACGAATTTCGAAGAGAATTATTTGTTAAAGGATATATTATATGTAAGGATATAAAAATACAGAGTTGTTGTTTTTCGATTCGTAAGACAATATGTAATCCTTCCTTGGTGTAAATCGAGCTCGAGAGCAATTAAAAGGTATAAAACTTGAGGTTAACAAATACACGACCACAGAGCAAACCGTAAGAATTTGTACTCGAGCAGAAATATGAGTAGTGGCATTTCGCCACCTTTCCCAGCCCTTATCCCCCCTCACACTCCCGCCCAGCTTGACAATAAACCGGAGTGTCTCGGTGTGACGGGCCCGCCATGAATTCGGCTGACCGCAACTCTTTCTTTTTTCTTTCTATACAGAATGTGAGGAAGAGCCAAAAAGAGAGAAAAAGAGAAAAAAGAAAGAGACAGAGAAAGACCGGTTCACGTCCGGAGATACGAGTACGTTCGTTGTCGTCCTCGTAACAAGACAAAAGGTACAAAAGCGTAAAGATAATAGACGTCAGGGACTCAGCCAAAGGGAAAAGAAGCAAATATAGTAGCATGACCTTAGAATCGAACGAAATCGTTTACGGCGAAATAAAAATCCAAGAAAATTATCTAACCGAACAATACACTTTCATAAAAGAGAAGAAATTGTTGGTTGAGTAGATAAACGATAATTACTTGACAAATCGACTTTATCGTTACAATAATAATTTCGATTACCTTTGACGAAACATCTTTTTTAATTCTACTTCTTGTTTCATATCATTCTCAATTCGAGACTTTGTTCGAATATTAAATCACTTAAAACCTTCTCGTTTCGATTTGATACGACATACGATACGACAATATGTTTAATAAAAGTAATGAAGAAAATTTTTGAAAAAAAAAAAGAAATATCATCGTTCTTATCTTAAATGAACGATTCTAGAAACGTATTCATTCGCAACGAAGAATAATTTCGATGGATTTGTGGGAGACGGCGTTACAAGACAACCATAATCATTAACAAATCTTGTAGCGACGTAGAAAATAAAATACTCTCGTGAATCGACCGTTTGATTCGAATAGCCTACGGGAGTATTATGGGGAAAGAGAGAGACGGCATCGTACCGGTAGCTGGATGCTCTGTTGAATGAATGGCTGACTGGTTGGATGGATAGATGGATGGATGTAGGATGGATAGTTGGGTGGATGGACGGTTTTGCTCGGAGGGTCGCTTTTGCCCGGCGTTCGTTCGCTCGCTCGTGCCAAGCAGACATTGTCCGCCCCGAAGCAATACACGGTGTTCGAATGGTTCACGATCGAGAAGGGGGAAAGCACACTTTACTCCTCTATAACTCGTATTATGATCTCGAGGCGTGTAACGCGATACCAAAGTGTTTTGGTGCGCCGGAGCGTGCGTAAAGCCGCAGCTCGCTACAGAAAGTATTATAGAATGCTGCCTCGTGGTGGTTTATGTGCCAAAGGGTAAATCGAAACAGGTCTTTGCTAGAACGAACACTACCCTTTGTCAATGAGTTTCTTTCTGAGCGTTATTATCGTGCGGATTAAAGGAATACAGCTAACAAAACGAAGAGTCATGTTGTTAATGAAACCAAGACTTCTTTGTTACTATGAAATCGATACAATTAAAAATTAATGAACAATACAAAAAAGTTTTTTCTACTTCCAGTATTAAAAAACTAGTTATTTTTAATAGACAATTCACTCTCCAAATATCCATAATACTTATGATCATGAAAATTATAGTTGTTCGATATTCTTGACGTTTTGAATGTTTTTTAACTGAGAAATCAAATAAGAACACGTCAAATCATTTGTCACGTATAACAAGGTCTAAAAGATCTTTTCAATAACTAATTTGTAGGTATAAATCGGTGTTATAAAAGACATAAAAGAGGCAGATACTCCCAACGTAAAGTAGAGTCTATGGCGTGTATGGCGTAGTAAGTTGGATTCGTACGCGACGGCTTTTAGGTGAAAGGCGCCATCCTTCAACGGCGAACTACTGGCTCGAAGGGGCTGTTGGTCCGACAGAAGCCAAGGAAAGGCGTGTCGGGTTACGGACTAACCCCGGGGATAACCGCCAGCCCCACCTAAGCCCATAAGCGTAGACGTATTTACTTCCCTTTCTCTTTCTTTCTCTCTCTCTCTCTCTCTCTCTCTCTCTCTCTGTCCTATTCTCTCTCTTCAACCCTTTCAATGTATCTTTACGCAAAGGTCATGACTTCGAGTCGAAGGATCGCGAAGGAAATCATGTCCTACTAAATACGTCTCATTTTACACGCTCGATCTGTTCGACCCTATACGGTCAACCCTTTCGAACCCTCTTAACTTTCTTTAAAATTGATACTTGAAAAATCGCGGTTCTTCAATATACTTCATAATACAGAATTCATTTCTTCAATTTCTTAATTCTTAGCAATAATTATATATTCCTTCGAAGAAAAATAATGGTATAAATCAATAGATCGAGGAAATAAAACTGAAAGGAGAGAATTTTTACGAATTAGATATTTATAAATTTTATGTCAATCATGAAATAAACCGAAGTCGTAACTTTCTTCGTGCGAAAAATATTTGCAGTTTGATTTTTATCCACGTAGAAGCACTTGAAAAGAGAGAGAGAGAGAGAGAGAGAGAGAGAGAGAGAGAGAGTGCAGTCCTTATAACCACTTTTGGTTGGACTCTCGAAATCCGTCTAGGAAGATGATGCGTCGTCGCTCAAGCGTAACTAGATCGAAATCCTCTAGGACCATATTCCACGCGCCTTGTCGAAATTGACGTTAACGATCGACGACAGCGTGAGAGGCAAGAAGAACGTATGTACCTAGACTCATCCTAATAAGAATCCATTAGCAAAATGGGTGAAGTGCTAATACGCGTTAAGTATTTGTCTCATGAAACATCGAGTCTTGTGCATCTAAGCATTTCGATAACGAAAACAACCGCAGTAAAGTATCGAAAACACGAAAATCATTAGTCATTGGTCGATGATTAAGATGAAGAGTAATCATTAAAGATGACTATATCACTGATAATAATGTAATTCAGAATTTTTTACGTTTTTTACGTTCATATTTTGTATTCGTTTTTTTTTTCATTCATCTTAGTTAGACCAGCTCACATAACGATAATTATTGTTTAATAAATAATTCAATAAGAAATATCGGCGCGATAAAATATGAAATTATGATTAACTCTTTGAGGTTAGGTGAATTTAAAAAAATCCCACCCTTTGCTTAGCGTTTTATGTATGATAAGATGTATTTTAATCCACCCCGAAAAGTTAAAGTTATTCATAATCATACAGATTAATATTTTATTTTATATAAAATATTAAAAATTGCATAATTACTATTATATTTAAAATTCTGTACAACTTGGATTTTTATTTTCTTTAAAATCGTGTGCATCGAAGAGTTAAGCTAAGACCATAACTAGATACTAATTGTACTTATATTTTTCATCCATCTTATTTCGTTTTGTATCTGATTTGTTTTTATTATTACTTAGGATGCATAGGGAAGATAAATAAAAAAAAAAATTTTTTTAATCAATATTTAAAAGGGGATATAAGAAGTGATCGATCGTGTTCGTAAATGTAAAAATAATGAAAATTATTCTTCTCTTATCACATAAGTAGATAAACATAGAAATATTTTATTTACGTATAGCTATATTAAACAGTACGAGAGTAACATAATGATACTACAAATTCTGCTTTAATATAAAGATACAAAAAGATAGCAAAACATATTCTAATACATAGAACAAAACAATAGTATCAAAAATAACAATCTGCAGATAGATTTTTGAATAGTAATTAAAAATAGTAATACGCAAGAAGTAGATAACTAAACGAGAAAGTATATTTCATACGTGATATAGATACCTATCAGTTAAATGTTATAGAAAAAATGCAAATGGAAATGTTCTTGATGAACGATAGAAGAAAGTGAGAAGAAAAGAAACAATATTTAAACGTATAGGAGTGAAGTAAAGAAGAAGTGGAAAAAGTCTTAGGAAGAAAAGATAGTAAGAAAGATGAGATCCGAGAGAGAGAGAGAGAGAAAGAGAAAGAAAAAGAAAGAGAGAAAGGTAGAGCATTAATCTTTGGAATGGTAATTTGACCGACCTTTGTGCGGCATCTTCCAGAAGGGCGGCTCGGGGGTGGACGAGCAAGGGTTAGCCACCCCCGCGCCCAACAGGGTCCTTGCCGCGTGCAGCGCCGCCGCCGCCGCTTCCCTGCTCCTCGCAGCCGCTACACTCGGTGGATAATCCGAAGGGCTATCGCCTCCTCCTCCTCCTCCTCCTCCACCTCCTCCACCACCACCACCTTCTCCCCCACCACTTCCTCCTCCACCACCGATTCCGCTGCCGCCGATTCCTCCGCCTTCTCCTCCTCCTCCTCCTCCTCCTCCTCCGCCGCCGCCGCCGCCGCTGCCGCCTCCGCCTCCGCCGCTGCCGCCGCCGCTACCGCTACCGGCGCTTCCGCCGGTACTACCGCTGCAAGGACGAAGCTGCAGACTCAGCCGACCACCTCCTCCACCACCACCACCGTCTCCTCCGCCACCACCGCCGCCACCTCCGGCCACGCTAACACAGTGCTGAAATCAGTCAAAACGTCATCATCATTCACTTTTTTCTCTATTTCGTTCGTGAATACATATCATGTTTTCGGCTAACTACACGTTGAAATTTATTTTCTCTCTTTATCGTTTTATTTTCATTCTAGATAACATGTCGAAAGTTTGATACACTGTTGAATGACTGACACTCAATTGTACAGACTTTAAGGATCTCTTTTCTGACGCTTAAAAGATCATACAGTATATTTTCTAATAAATATAAAATCTGATGAATTTATTTAGAAAAATCAGATGTTTTTTAGATAAAGTTGGAATAGATATTAGATGATAGATATATCTATCAATTCAAGATTACTTCAGCAATATACAATGTTAAATTCTATCATCAAGATTTTCGTAATCCTTGATATTATTCCTTAAGAACGATTTAAATTATCAAATCAAAATATAAATTATAAAATATTTTACAAGCTTCAATGAGGGATATAGACGTAGAATACAGCAGATATATCTCAATCCTTGTTAGTCAATTTTAAAAATACATTGATAAACAATAATAGAGTACTTAAATCAAAATAACATGTTCACTTATGTATCTATCTATTCTTTCCTACGTTTATCGAAGTTTCAAAAACGCACAATAGTTGGTTGCTATATGTCGCGAGGATCGGTCCGCTATCAACGACGAGTGCTTTCGGAAAATAGAGACCGTATTCGAAATTGTTAAAATGCATTTAGAAATAGTTCGTTCGAACGAGCGAGGAGAAGCCGACGGAATGGGAACGGGAAAACCGAATACGATGCGTTCGTACGCTCGCTCACGTATTGTACTCCGAAGCCCGAAACGAGAGATTAAAACTATTTCTCTCGAATTTCGTGTTGCACGAGCATCGGCCGCTAGGTGTACACGACGAAAACACGATTGACTTTTATACAGTTCCACGCTCTTCAACGCTATCTCTCTCTCTTTCTCTCTTTCTCTCTTTCTCTCTTTTACGCTCGTACATACAAACAGCGCGGCTTCAAAGAACATAATTCAGGGGATTATCGTCCGCGAAATGGGGTAAATATTAGCACCATCGAAACCGTGCCTTTCGCCAAAAGCAAATTTCAAAGTGCACCAAAAAATAAATACGCCTACCGAGCGACAAATAATAAACATCGGCCGCGTCGACGGTAAATTTTCCCAATTTTTTCAAGCCTGATTACGTTTCTAAGTCAATTTTCAACGGTTTGGCATGTGGTGTATCGATGATAGAAAAAAGAAGAAGAAAAAAAGAAAAAGAAAAAAAAAAAGAAAAAAAGAAAATTCGTTCAATGACAACATTCGATTCGAATTATTTAACATCGTTTCTCTCTTCATAATAAGAACATGATTTTTTTCTAATCGTAAATAATAGTTCAATTATAATTTCTCAATCGTCGAATATTCTTTTAAAATACGCATTGATAAAAATTTTTTTCAGTATTTTAATCGTAAGATTCATTAAAAAGACCTTGAACTAAATAACATGACGCGTTTCATAGAGTCCGAAGTGTTAAGAAATATTATTTTCACGAGATGAAAGCAATAATAACGTTGATAAGATTTCATTACTCTTGCGAGAGTCCAGGGGATTAAGAATTGAAAGCTCACATCGGTATGGAATCTTCTTTTCACTTCTCTATCTCTTTCACTCCCTCTCATTCTCTTGATAATCGAGATAAACTTTGGTGTTAGCCGCCGAGCTTCTCCATCCACGTAAGAGCATTCCAATGTCGCTTTCGTTTGCGAATGGTTAATCGTCCAGCCGTTATGAGAAACATTAATTATCATTCACTACGGGGCTCTTAGATCATTAGCCCCTTTCATCTCCGTCACAAACGAAGAATTCTAACGTAATCGTTGAGAAGCGCGAACTCGCACGTGCTGACGATCGAAAATAAATGAAATGTTATCCGCGATGACAAATGCACGTTTCTTCGTTTCAAACTTTCTTCCTAGCGATAGAAACGAATTTCTGTCTTTTATCATTATTATTATTATTATTATTATTATTATTATTATTATTTTCTTCTATTTTCTTTTTTTTTTTTTTTTTTTTAATTAATACATAAACATTCGAATTTTTGATAATACCGATTTTATATCATAATACGAATATCGAACGATATTCTCAATTGAATTAACTTGACGTTCGTATACGAAATACGCCTGAATTATGAAATATATCACTGGAGATATTTATGTTCTGTGATTTTTATATTTAAATTGAATATTTTCTCTAACACTTATTTAGATAAAAGGAGATGATTTTAATGCATGCAAAATTCCGTAAACTTTAAATAATATCCGTGAAGATAGTATATAAACGTTAATAACGTTGGAATGCAATCGCTTTATCTATTGATCTCGCGAATACGATTAAGGATTCAATCGAGCGAAAAAAATTTTAATCCATCCGCACGTATCGTTTTATTAGAACTTGACGTGAAGGTTTTCCGTTTATTCTCTTTCTTTCTCTTTCTATATATACACACACACACACACACACACACACACATATTTAGTACGAAATATATAGATGGATTTTGAATAAATACAATATTTCTTTTAACAATGTTGATACAAAAGCAAATACACGGTGGTCGATCGATTAACGCCATTATAAGCAAAAGTACAAAACAAATGTCTCTTACAAAATCATGATATCCGACGGTACTTTCGAAACGACAGAATCGTTAAATACACTTTAACGTAAAAATATCACAGTGTTTCTATTACGATTCAATGTTTAATATTTACTCGAAAAGCTTATTTTTGCTTACCCGAGCAATTTTTTTTTTTTATGTATAATCAAACATAGATCGAATACATTTGGAAACAGTGTAGGTAATTATTTGTCGAATTCGATTGATAAGCGATCGTTTTATTTAACGTCGTATATTTCATGAGAAAAACCAAATTGAAAATATACCGAAACATTTTTTCGTTATTTTCATCAAACATCCATAGAAAGATAGATATTCTCCAGACGTATTGGATCAGAATTTCATTTGTATCCACATAACTATCTACTGTTTCATCCAACTTAAATAAAATAGCAACAAAGTTTTCCGGTATCGTTGAATGCAATGAAAGAGAATCTTCCTGTCTCGAGCTTAATGGTTGCTAGCTAAGATAGTTGAATGGTAATGAAATTACTGTGTCGTATCTACCGCGAGAAGACGAGGAAGTGCGAGCGAAGGAAATCAGAGAAACGAGCCGACTCTGAGTCTCCTTTTCGTAATGATGCCAGTCGTGTTACCTCCTATTCGAACCAGATACCTACTTCGTTTCCTGAACTTCTTCCGTTAAGCATAGAAGACTTACCTAATCTCGAATCTCGTTACGTGTTTGACGAACAAATCAGATTATCCAATCTGTTAAGAAAAAAAAAGAAAAAAAAAACTTTCAAACATTGAAATATAAATTAGTGATTTTCCCGATAAAAAACTTAGACTCGATGATAAATTGTTGAATTGAATAAGAGATTGATATCTTAAACATTGCGACGCGTGTGAAACAAACGATTCCTTGTAAGAAAAATATCCCAATAGAATTAATGAATTAAATGGACGTAAGGGATATAAGGGAGTACCAGCAATCAGAGTACCACGGAAAGAAGTAGTTAGGTACATGGAATTGGCAAACAATTTGAATTTTCGAGGCTCCTACGAATCTTGTCCTTTCGCTCTCGAGCCTTGAAGTACGACAAAGGGCTTTCCACGGATTCTCCGAGGACAGCACGAGATTTCTTTGTCAAGCACTCGAGCTACGAGGGACATCTGTTACTTTCCAAGATTGTATCGCGTTTAGAGAAAGAGACCTCTCTCTTTTTCTTTCTCTCTCTCTCTTTCTCTCTCTCTTCTTTCTCATCCTTTTGAAAATAATAAACGACGACTGAGTACCCTTATTTTTCTAAGGATCTAACGAAATATATATTTACAAACATAACAAACCAAATTATACGTCGACTTAAACCACATAAACCACATTACAATTTATTGATATTCTACTATCCGATGTTGAAAGAAAAATATATTTTTTATAGTTAACTATTCTAATTATTTTTAATCGAACGTAAAAATTGTCCTTCTTCAAAGCTTTTTCCCTACCCGTTCGATCGAAACGATTAAAAGTTTTGCTTGGCAATCTTTCGGGAGAACAGCGGATTTTATTTTTTGTGTTCGTCGTCGCACCATATTTATGCATGAAAATAACGCCGATATTAATTGGGCGGACAGGTGAATGTGTGCGCGCGCGAGCGCGAACGCGCACGTGCTCGCAAAACGCTTTTCTGATAAAACTTTGAGGAAGCATCGCACCGTATTATTTCATCATCCCTCTTCGTTAAATAAGCACGATGAAAGCGTAGCTCGTTCAATCGACACCAATTTTTCCGCGATCACAACGCGAAGCGTAAGCGGAGAGTTAACTGCTCATCATTGTACAATATACAATTTGTATTAGCGTCGCGTTACGCCGCTACTCCAAGTCATTACATTTCTATCAAACTTTATTATATTTTTTTCTTCTTTCTCTCTGTCTCTCTCTCTCTCTCTCTCTCTCTCCCTCATACATTTTTTAATTTCTTCTTTCCGAACAAGAAATCAATTTTCATAGAATAATTATTTTTTTAGCGGTTGAAAAATCAATGAAAGAGACGCAAAATACCTAATAAAAAAAATTAAGATACAGTTCTTTTTTTTCTTAGACATTTTACGAAATATCTTAGCAACAATCGATAATACTTTGATCGTTTATTGCTAATCGTTTTTCAAATTGAATTTATAATCGATCAAATTTTGCATGTTGTTTAACTTTTAATCAGATATACATAAATGCCATTAAAAGGTCACCAACTTGATAAGTAATCATTGAAATTGGGAGCGTTTTTGTTATTGCATAATTATATGTCATAAATTTGTAAACTAAATATCACCATTAAATAGATTCAATAAATTACATTTGCAAAATCTACAATCGACCATGAAGGAGTAATCTGTTAAGGTGTGATCATAGGATTTTATTCCAATCAAATACCGCGGAATTTTTAACTCTTTCATGTGAAGTCGATTAAAATTTATCAGATACGGGAGCTTACTACCTGTAGTTTTTAGCAATCCGTCGGATACTATCAGATACTTCGCAAAGACTGTTCTTGTTTTGATTATTCAAATTAATTTTTCATTTAATTGATTTTAATATTTTATCACTTATTTTACTCTTTCGTTATACCTGACGAAATACTAATTATTACGTCAAAGTTACACATACTTTTTTCTCTCTCTCTTTCTCTCTTTCTCTCTCTCCCTCTTTCTCTTTCTCTCTCTATCTATTTATTTATCTATCTATCTATCTATTTCTCTATTTTTAAAAAGATAAAAAAATTCAGTATTTTAAACGATTTAAAAAATATCTAATAGACACCTTCAAACGATCTTACGAAGATAAGATTAATTAAATTTAATTCTGAAAGTTTTTACCAAAAATATCGATAAAATAGAGCAATCGAATCTCATAGAAAAAGTCGTCAAATATTTGGCTGTTTACTCTTAATCCTTACACTTACCGCGATTCGAGATTAAACTCGAATAAAACGCGCGATTATATTTTCTTTACTCCTAAACACGTACGTATGATGATGATTGAAAAAGAAACGAACGTACCGTGTCGAGAATGGCCGTGGTCAGGCCGGATCCAGTCAACAGCTAAAAGCACTATCCGCGTGCGGCGTGGCTCCGCTTGATGCTCTCCTTCTCACTTGCCACTTTTCCTTCTACTACTGCTTTCTCCTTATGAATTTTTTCTTCTCGTTCCTTTTTTTATCAACAATACGATACAACAAAAGGGAAGAGTAGGAGAAAACAAGCTGGATCACCAGCCTCCACGTAAATTATAGTCGTCTTTTTCGTCTCGGTACGTCGTAGAACGCGACAAGATATTCTTTCTCTCACTGATCACCAAATAATATAATAATAAATATATTGCACAGTTTTGGTACCAAATAACCAACACTTTCTGCTCGTTCAGCTCGCGCTCGCGTCGAGTTTCGTGGAAACTGCTGATGAGAAATGAGAAGAGAGAACGAAGAAGAAATCCGTGGTGGAATTCGAACACAGCTCCTTTCTGCACGCGGGGCACGAAAGGACGGACGATGAACGGTAGACCGATGAATTCTATGAATTCGATGCAGCACGAACGAACGTAAGGGTCCTCGAATGATATCCCTTTTGCTCTAGACGATGCACCTTGTGGAGAGATATTTCTCTCCCTCTCTCGATCTTTCTCTCTCTTTCTCTTTCTCTCTTTCTCTTTCGCTCTTTCTCTCTCTCTCTCTTTGTCCTTTTATATCTCTCTGTCTTTCAATTATCTGTTTCTCTCTTTTTCCCCCCTCTTACGTGACGTCGGTCGCTTTGATTTTTATCGTCGTTTATCGCGCCTGGTTGGCCAGGAGAGAAACACGAGGACAACTCGGCGCGATTCCTTTTGACACGGTGACGAAGAGAGAAGAAGAAGCGGAACAAGAAGAAGAAGATGACGAAGAAGTAGAGGTAGAAGAAGAAGAAGAAGAAGAAGAAGAAGAAGAAGAAGAAGAGGAGGAGGAAGAAGAAGAAGAAGCACGTGCGACTTGAAAACGGGGGTGCAGTGACGCGTCGCTGCTACGGTGCGCGGCGCCCGATTGACCACCAGAGTCTGCCTTCCCTTCATGCGGAGATCCCTGCTGTACGATTTCGGCGTCCCCCACCCCTATGCTTCTGCCTCTTCCGCGTCCTCGGTACCCCTTCTCTGAATCCTTCTAGGTGCCCCTTCCAACTGGTTCCGAGACTCGTCGCCTTTGCCTTTGCAGCACGAGAAGAGAACGAGCACGAATACAACGGAACGAGAGAGCGAGGGAGAGAAATATAGAGGGAGAGAGAGAAAAGAGAGAGAGAGAGGATAGAGGGAGAAAGAAAGAGAGTATATGGAAAGGAACGCGTGTCTGGACCAGTAGGAGGAGTCTCGATTTGCGATGGGCGTGGCCGGTTATTCCCCCACAACCTACTATCATATAAGGGACCGTCAAACGTACCAGGAGTGGGGGGTTCAAGCGAGTTAATCACGCCCCATACCTTAAAATAACATCGAAGGACCTCGCAACAACACGCAGCGCCGTGCCTATATAGACACGAGCGACGTTGGGCGTCGCTCCGTCGTAGGCGGCCTCTCGTATCCCGATTGGCTCGTACCAAGAGACGCCATTGTTCTCGTCCTTTCGCGCCTCTCGACAAACGCGAGAGACGCACGCCGACGCCCGGCGTCGCGACGCCACTCTCGCAGGCAACGCCGTCGTCGCGCGGCCCTCGTTCGACTGTCGCTCTTCTTCCGTTTCTTATTCTTTTCTTTCCATCTCTCTTTTTCTCTTTTTCTCTACCTCTCTATCCATCCTCCCATCCGTCTATCCATTCGCTCAACCATCCAACCATCCATCCCTAAAACGTGCATAAGGTAAGTCGAATCTTCGTATATTTTTACCAACATAACGTGCCCCGCGTCCGTTTTCCTCCGTTATTATCGTATCGAACATCGACGCTGCCGCCGACGGCTCGAGGACCGTTTTTCTTTTTTATTCTTTTTTAAATTTCGACCATTTTTAACCCTTTCATATCTACGATTTCGCGCCGGTGCGAAGACAGTGCTGATCGTGGCTCCGAGCGATATCGGCTCAGGTGGATGCTGTGAGATGACGAGGCTATCCAAGGCTCGAGAGAGAAGATGGTGCTTTATGTTTCTAGTGTCTCAGAACATCGTTAAGATTAGTCGGATCGCTATGCCATCGCCAGTGATATATTTCGTCGGGATTACTTTTCTTGTTCTAGGAATGAAATCACAAAATGGTAGAGATTATATCTTTTCTATGTGCAATAATATCTATACTCTTGTTTCTTGAATTTTCATAGGTATCGTATAAGTTACATGATGATCCGGTCTTTATGATTATCTCTGTAAACATCCGCTTACATATTTGTTTCGTATTAATCTATTTTTTCTATATAGTCTTTTTGCTATTGTAATATTGTATTGTGATTCGTTCGCGTTGCAGAAATTTGGAGACTCTTTGAAAGGGATAAGTATTTATATTAACGTAAGAAGGAATGCCAATAGTAAAACAACTGTGATATTTGTGTTGCTGTTGGTTTATATAAGAAACAGGTCCTTTGTACTTTGACTTACAAAATTCACTATTGATGTATAATTAAGATCAAAGTGAAGCTTACCGAATGATGTAGCACTTCGTCCAACAATTTTCTTCGTCGAAGTATCAAAAACATTGATATTATTCCATTCAATATGCTTAAATAATGCGAATCAATGAAAATTTTCCTAGACTTAGGTATGAATTTCAATTACGTTTGTAATAAAAATTAAGTATTAGAACAATTCAAATTTGATCATGATCGTTCGTTTTTTTCTGAACATGTTTTACATGAACAAGAAGTTTATATGAACTACTCGCGTTTAAAAAAAAAAAAAACTAAATTTTACTAATCGAATTTATTTAATTTCTTTTAATCGTTTATCTTAGTAATTTAATCATTTTTACCGTTAATCCATAGGAAAAGCATACGATTCTTTACATAGGAAAGTATATATCCAATTCAAAATGGTGGTAATCAGAGAGTGAGTCGTGTCGAACGTCGAGCGTTACGTCCTATCGAATACAGGTTTTTGGATTAGGCGAGTCCCGTTTCGTCATTGGGCTAGCGATACGTTCTTTTTTTCTATCGTGACGAGTCTACCAACCCTTCCTCCCCAATTTGGACCCTATACTATCCCATTGAATTGTAAATCAAAGACGGTTGCACAATCAGACATCGTTTTATTTCTCAATTCAATTTATATAACTCTCCAAGGACTGTAATAAATTATATTTATTCTTTCGATTTTTAATTATTTGATTACTTGGTTACTTATCAGAGTACTATGATCTGTCTAACTTAAACTCCAATCTTTCGAATCGATTCGATAGGAGAAAACACTTTTTAATATATTTCTCCACTCTCGTGTACGTGGCTATCCTTGCGTATTGTATCACCTCTTTAATTGTTAGCGACGAAAGAGGATTCAAAGAATGAAGGAGAGAGAGAGATAGAGATAGAGATAGAGATACAGATAAAGAGAAAGAAAGAAAGAAAGAGAGAGAGAGAAAGAGAGAGAGAGAGAAAAGTGAAGCAGCCTGAAGGCATCCTCACTCAAAATAAATACTACAAGGCCGACGTCCCTTTGCCCGCTTCGATGGAACAGGTGGCTCCAATTAAGCCCCAATTACCTGTGTATCTAGTTCTTATTTGTCCTAGTAGCAATCGGGATACAGCTTTCGAGTATTCCTATGGGAAGGCTTGGGTTCGTGCACAGTCGACTATTTAAAGAATCGCTATTGGACGAGACGAAGATATGATATTGTACGATAAGTCGATATGAATATAACGAATCATAGTATTCTATTAAATATCCCTTTTATTTCATCAACTTATCTTACGTAAAAAGGGCAAATGGAAATTCACTTAAATTCTAATTTACATAATTTTTTCTACTAATACGCTCCAAACGATTAGCATTCTTTTTTTCTTCGTTATCTTCTTCATTCAACCAACTAAAAATCCTTCTTTTAGTCAATACTAATACACAATAAGTTGAAAAACGCGATAGCGAGTTCTAATGAGGCCTTTAATGAGAAGATGTTAAGTATAGTGAGACCATTCCATTGTTTACATTCAGACTGAATATTCACACGAAAGAGCGGGGACCTCGCGGCAGGACATCGAAGCTTACCATCAAGGGCAAACGATCTCACTAAATACTATAGAGTCACTCGAGCGTGCAATAAACCATTCATCCGTGTCTAATCGATTCCGAAACACGTAAATCCATGGTCTGGGACCATCGTCGACTATATCCTATGCATTTTTCGAATATTCGAACGCGTAGGTATTAAAATACTTCATACGGTGCATTTACATAATCCTTGTTTTATAAGTTCGACGAAAGAAGTTGAACAATGTTAGAAAGTTAAGTAAAAATTCAAATGAATTACAGATATTGTTTTCTGTCATCAAATGTTAAATTAATTTTGACGTTAATAAATACGGATAAGACAGAAAATGTTTAGAAAAAAATATCGAAAATGAACAGTCGCATATAATGATCTATTGTGAAATAGACATATTATATAGAAATGAAATATTGTGAAATGAAAATCTAAGAAAAAGAATAGACAAAAAAGAAAGGAGCAACGGTATCGGTGTAAGTGAATAATACGTGGATAAATATATCTAGCTAATTACATCCGGACATTTGAGCGACACTTCTCATTTATTTCAACTGCTGATCCCCTAGCACAAATAGTCTACTTTAGATAGGATGCTCATTATATCGAACGAAATGAATCACATTGATCTAAAGCCCGCCCACGTTGCTATTTAATTTTAACTTCTGCGTATTCGCGTTAATTTTAATATTATAATTTGAAAAAAGTACGTTAAACAAGAAATAATAAAATTATCTAGGCGTATGAAAAATTCAATGGAAATTTAATGCGTGGGAATCAAAGAATACATCCTATAATTTTATAATCCTAAAAATTAAGGTTACACAAATATCTAGATATTTTTTAGAATTACAAAAAGAAAAGAAAATGTTAGAATATTTTAACAACGCGTTAGAAAGATAAAAAGGAGAATATATACGGTAGCCGAATTCTCTCGATGAAATTGAAACTTCCAAAAATTTATTAGATTGATAGCATCTTTTATCTCTCTCTCTCTCTTTCTCTCTCTCTCTCTCTCTCTCTCTCTCTTTCTCTCTCTCTCTCTCTCTCTCTCTCTGTGTGTGTGTGTGTGTGTGTGTTTGTATGCGTATGTGTGAATGTGTGTATGTGATACATTTTTACGTATTAATATTCTTGAATAGTAGATATATATAAGCGATAAGTAACAGTAGTCATATCGTTGTCAGAGGTCTATAGCTGAATCTTTCGTCACGCCCCTCATGTATCCTTCGGCTTATCCACCGCGTACAATTGGATTTATCAAGTTAGAGCTGAAACGTAGCGAACTCGATGTATTTCTTGTTTGACTGTGGCTCGTGTACAACACGAGTGAGTATCGGATGAGCCTACCAAACACGACGGAACGAAGTAAAATACATACCAACGTAACGATGGATCCTCATTGAACGAATCATCTCGATCGATCGACTTGTAAATTATTTTCGATTCATCGAATAGTTAAGTTTATTTTCCTGATAATTTGTTATTCGATAATTGATATCTATCTTAGTCTATATTACTACAATTTGTATTAAATCGTTTTTGATAAAATGACTAACATATCTACGATACAAATTCTAAAATATATTTGAAAATGTTCAGAAAGGAAAAAAAAAGCTAAAAAAAAAATAAAAATAAAAATAAAAAAAAAAACGTAATGCGCTTTGAAAGAGCCAATCCTTCAAAAACGCATACATCCACCGTTGTTACCCGGGAAAAGGGCCGATTAATTCGCAAAAGCACTCGCAACGTATTTTCTACGATAACGTTTAACAGTTTATCGAATAAAGTGATACGGATATATATCGGTCGACCAATCGAGATGGGTTTCATATTCACCGCCAATATTTGAACGTTTAATGCGCGTGTAACACGTCCAAAACCCGCATTTATTGTTGGCAAGCATTTTCGTTCAAAGCATTTACAATTCCACTTTATTGCCTTTCGGCTTATCCGGGATTGTGCGAGTGCATTTATGAGTCGCGTTTCATTCTGATAATTGCCATTAAGTTAACGAACTGCAATATGGATATTCGAGCGCGATCGTGGAACATTCCGATTAACGTACGTAAATAAGATTACCTAGCACCGAACAACAGATTATTATACATTTCGTAAATGTTACACCCATTATTTGAAAATAAGACAATAAACGGAGCTATCGAATCATAGAAGCGAATGTTTCGTTTCGATTATAATTCATGATTTCATGTTAAAAAAGACGAATCAAAAATTCGATCAAATTTTTCAATAAAATCTATAAAATAGATATATACATTTGTATCGTAATTTTGTTCGTAGCAACAAAGAGAGAATTTCGGGGAATCTAATCCAAATCAGGCAAAAGTAAATTTTTTTTTTATAGAAGTTTAACGAGAATTTTATTAAATGTAGGAGAGAAAGAAAAAGGAGGCCACTAATTTCGCCTAATCGCGTACATGCTGAAAGGGCTTTTCGTTTGAAGAAAATATCGGGTTACAGGAGACGCGTTCTTGAGTCGCCCTCGATCGAAGATGGAAGAACGTAGAGAAGTCAGAACCTCGTAGAAAGAGGTGAAAGAGAGAAGGGGAATGAGAAAGAGAGAGAGAGAGAGAGAGAGAGAGAAAGGGAAAGAGAGAGAAAACGAAGTATAGTGCGTGGACCCTTCGAATACGCGGAAGTCGGCGACGGCGCTCCGAAACGCCAAGCGGCATTAGGCGAATTTTATTATTCTCCGATTTCAAGGTTCGCTGCGCCGCAATGAAGGAGGATAGAAATGGCAAGTGCATTTTGCGGCAAACGAGCCACGCCGACATCTCGGTGTAATCAGACACTGGCGACGTGCTGCTGAAGCTTTAGAAAGAGAGAAAGAGAGAAATGGCAGAAAGGGAAGAGAAAGAAGGAGAAAGAGGAAAAGAGATAAATGTAATTGAAAACATCCGAGACGAGAGATCCGCCACGCTTCTGATCCCAGCCGCGCTTTCTCTCCCTCTCTCTCTCTCTCTCTCTCTCTCTCTCTCTCTCTCTTCTCATCCCTCTTCCACGTTTCCCATCTCTGTCTCCGTCTCTCTCTCTCTCTCTTTATTTCTCTTTCTCTTTTTTTTCTGTTCTACTCTTTCTTTCACTGCATTTAAACGCGCGCTCCCGCTTCTATCTCACGATTAAAAATCGCTCTTCCGACGATGTACAGCAACATACATACGAATACATTTTATAAAAGTATGCGTATTCCTCTTTTCTCTTTCTCTTTTCTCTTTCTCCCATTCCCTATCTTTCTCTTATTTGTCTCCTGTCAGTCGTCAAGTAACATGTCACTCTTGTACTCCAAATGTTCTTGCTTTTACCCCATTTTTTACGATTCCCTTTATACCTTCTATCCGAGTAAGTATAACCCATATCATTGATTCTTTTTACTTTCTCGTATAGGTCGTTTCTATGATCGATCGAAAGTACCAGGAACGTTGTATGTAGCATTGAAGAGACACGCGATACGATTCGTATGCCGACAAGAACGACGAGACGTTAAAAAAAAAAAAAAGAAAAAAAAAAGAAAAAGAAGGAAAAAATTACGATAAAGAAATCCTTTCATAGAGTTGCGGTATTCTATGGTACAGCTATCGACTAGTTTTCTTCAAAATTCACGGAAACGGAGCGACCTCTGGATGATCGAAAAACTCGAAAACACCATGCACAACCCATAGCTCTTTGAAAAGGGACACGATCTCTTCTCGAAAAAGGGCATGTAGAAACGCATGGATAAGCAAAGAGCGCGATAATACGTTTTCAAGTAACCTTCCTGGTTGACGTAAAGAAGGTGTAAATACTAGGAATACATGGGGTAGTGGGGGTTTAGGGGATAGGGGGACATTTTCCGCGTTGGATCGGCGCACATCGGGCAAAGGAAGCCGCCTCCATCCTTATTTTCTCTCTTGCCAATAATTTCAATGGAAACTTTTTCTCACAAAATTCTCTCTCCCTCTATTTCTATCTCTTTCTTTCTTTCTTTCTTTCTTTCTTTCTTTCTTTCTTTCTTTCTTTCTTTCTTACTATCGTTCTTTCTTCCTCTTTGCTTCTATTTTCTCGGTACGTCTCCATTCGTATTCGAGAACGTATTTGTATCTCGGTGCATGTGAAACGATAGAGCAAAAAAGGGATCTCGAAATACGCTGACATACAGAGAGAAAGAGAAAGAGAAAGAAAAAAGAAAGAGAAAAAAAGAGAGAGAGAGAGAGAGATCCGCCTCTGATGAATACCGCAACCAGTGGCCATCGTGTTTTCCCTCCATTGGTCCATCCTAGCAACCTCTTCTCCCCTTGAAATCATCCCCTGTGTTGCATCCTTCTGTTCGACTTTCCAACCCCTCTGTAAACCGCGAAACGAATTCTCTCTCTTTGTCTCTCTCTCTCTTTTTCTTTTTCAAGAGCGATACGTAGAGAAATGTATTCTTTTACATATGGGTATAAGCTGTAAATATGTTGTACGTATTTACATATCCATATGCATGCGTATATACGTAAGTAAATACGTAGTAATTTTTGTGTAATTTTTAAATACCTACATTTAAATTCCCGAGTACGTGTTGGATTAAAGGATATTTAATAATGAATGATATTTTCTATATTTCCTCATTCATTTCTATTTAAAATGATGAAAAAAGAAATACGTCTTATCGATGTTTCAATTGATGGATGGAAATTTCATTAAAATAGAAACTTTGTCCGCACGTTCTTAACGCTCTTAAAAAATCTATGCATGCTATGTTCACCTATCACGAACGAGGCGGCGGCATTGAACAAAAAGATACCTAAGAAGAAAAAGAAAAAAGACGAGGAAGAAAATGAAGAAGAAGGAAAGAAAGAAAGAAAGAAAGAAAGAAAGAAAAAAGATAAAAGAACGAAAAGACGAAAAGAGAAGAGCGAAAGAAAAAAAGAGCGACCGATAAACAAACTCCAGAGGATCGCGGCACTTTAATCTCCCTTTGGAGGCATCAGCCGCCCTTTGCGGCACGGAATGAAAAGGGGGCTTGAATTGATGGTGGGGGTGTCCTCTCCCCACCAGGACTCATTATAGCAACATGCGGTAAGTATGCTCGTGCTTAAGTCTCGCGGTACCCTTCGGAACGGAGGGGTGCCTTGGTTTGGAGGGTAAGCATTGGTTATATGTATATATACGCAGTCTCTATAAAAAGTAGTTGGAAAAAAGAGAGATAGAAAAAGAGAAAGAGAATGGAACGCGGAACAGTAACGTTGAAAGCAAGCGGACAGCGATGGAACAAGGATGGTCGGAAGGAGCATCCCTTATTTCGTGGCTGCTCGTTGCACGGCTCGACGCATTCGAATGGTCTCACTCCTCCCTTGTGATCCGGGCGGTTCCAGGTGGTTGCTGACCCCTCCTCTCGAAAATTAGCTGTACCCCTGATCTAGCCTAGCAGCTCTTACACAGCTGCGACCAGGTCGATTCGTTGCGTTGATGCATCTAGATAGGTGTATATATATATATATATATATATATATATATATATATATATATATATATATAAGTACGTATCTGCTCTCTGTTTTCTATTTTCTTTTTTTTTCTTCCCCTTACACACGACATTGTCTTCCTTCATTGAAGTCGCAAGCGTCTAGACTCTAGAGAAGACAAAGGGAAGTAGATAAATTTTTTTTCCTACGGCTTCTAACGTAATAAAAAGCTTTGCGCGAGGCTGCTGTATAATTCGCTTCTTTTATCCCTTCTCGGCGACGTGAAAGTATTTAGGAAAAAATTTAAGAATTTCCTCGAGCCAGGTTTATTTAAGTTTAAATATATTCCTTAATAGATTACGTAGGACGTAAAAAAAAAAAAAGAGAAATAAGAAATATTTACATATAAAGAAAAAGTAATAAAAATAATTTACATTCAATTCTTTGATTAGATATTTCATTCACAAGTATTTTCTGATACTGTAACCGAAAATATTTGATCAATATAAAATTTTGCATATCTCTTCGTTTTTTTTTTTTTAATCAAAAGGTACAATATTATTTGAATTATCTGATCGATAAGAAAATAACAAAAAAATCTCTCTTCATACTTATAAGTATTTAAATCTATATAACATTTATGACAGACACTTTTACGATACAGGTAAGTGAAATAGAGGAGAAAACGGAAAGTCTGTTCTCTCTCTCTCTCTCTCTCTCTCTCTCTCTCTCTCTCTTTCTTTCTTTCTTTCGTAATGCTAAAAGGAACGGCAAAGGTGAGAGAAGATAATCTCCAAAGGATGAAACGATGGCGATAGTGCAAGTAGCGGCTGTAATGCCGACGACGATGGTGTCAGTGCTCGTCACGTTGGTGATGGTGGTGGTAATGCTAGTGGTGGTAGGACTTAGCCCTCCTCTCGATAGTACGAGGCAACCCTTGGTAAGAGGCAACGATACTGCTCTCGCGTCCGTGAAAAGCCGCTGCGAATAACGTGCTTACACGCGATCATCCGACCGCGATCTTCAATGCCCGTAACAGATCAAGCTGCGGGCCCCGTGAATCGTACTTCTAAGCCCTACACGCTAAGAGCCAGCAAGTATGTATTCTCGTGCCCATGTAAGAGAGAAAGAGAGAGAAGAGAGAGAGAGAGAGAGAGAGAGAAAGAGAGAAGCTAAGTCTCTTCGCGGATGAACGAGCCACAACGCTTCTACGCTCTTCCATCGGCGACAATACGGTGTAGATTACTTTTCAGAATGGGCGGCGTGACGTAAACGCAACGAGAAGACCGTTTTTCTCAAAGACGATGAGCGACACAACAACGAAACTGTTTGCCAACACAATTTGCACGGATTAAACCGCGTGGGTGTCCGAATTTTTTTCTCCCTGAACTCTGAGTCGTGTTGTCGTTAAATATTTCGAACAATACTTTTTCAATATTGTCATTTAAATAAAATGAATTGAAAAAAATCGAACAGACATTTTGTAATATTATTTTTAAGAGTTTTTTCTTTTTTTCTTTCTTCCTTTTTACTATTTTTTCCTATTTTCATTTACGGACAGCAGATTTTTTTTTTATGAGAATATGAGAAATCTTTGCATGATGTGCATAAGTATGTAGCTAGAATTAGATAGATTAGGTTGTACAATTGATCAATATTAATTGAATTATAAATATAAAAAAGAGAATTTTAAAGATTATTCTGGTATGTTAAATGATCAAAATTGAATTTATTCGAATGATTTACAATGAAAATGTTTATGTTAAAGATTGCAAAAAGAATTAAAAGTATATTTTACCGAATTCTAAGCAACGATTCATCCAAGGTAATCCTCGTCTTATTCAACGGGGACGAAAGAAAACGCAACGTTTCTGCTAACAATAAGGTGTAGATTACCTTTCAAAAGGAGCGCCACGGTGTAAATACCACGGTTATTTATTGTTAACCAAACAATGATAGCGTTCATGGATGAAATCTATGAAAATCTTTGATCTTCGAGTTCTTTACATTTCTGCATTAGTATATACGTAGCATTCTATCGAACTATTTGCGTATAAACTATTGTAACCAGAAAAAAAAAGAATTCGTATACTTAAATAACGTTCGATTAAAAAATGTTAATAAGAAATTTATATTTTCATAAAGTTTTCTACGATTATATTTTCTAAAGTTATTTAAATGTGCATGATAATTTAATAATATTTAAAATTACACATAAAATTAAGGTAGTCAATTTTAGATATTATATTATATATTCGATCAAGCCCATAAAATATACATAGGATGTATCTCCAATAAGGATCAGCAAAGGGCAAAGGTGGAATCCCTAAAAGAAATTAATTGAAAATTTTTATCAACGATGACGAGCGAACGGTAGACGTTGAACCAACTGAGGACTTCTCGAATTTGTTGGGTCGGTCCAGGAACGATAGTCGAAGAAGAAAGATGGGTATATCAAAATGGAAAAAGAGAAGAAGCAGAAGAAGGAGACCGCATTCCTAGACGGCTTACCGGTTAGCTATCACGGCGGCCATCGCTCGGCTTCTCATATCCAAAGGTGGCGGATTTGTTTCTTCTTCTTATCCTACGAGGACCTTACTTTAGGACTCTCCGAAAGACTCTTCTCTCTTCTTCTTCTTCTTTCTGTCTTTTTCTCTTGTGAGGGTTTGCCGGTTGACCGATACAAAAGACACCCCGGGGAAACAACTACGGTGTCATCTTCAAGGAATTTTCTTGAGCTACCGGATTTGAAGATGCCCCTCCTACCAAATTGCTTTAAAGATGAGATTTGTTTAACTCCCTTTGACAGACGTTCGATAATATCAATCAGTGTCAATAATATTGTTATATCGTAAGTATATTTAGGATGAATTATTTTACAGGACAATGAATGACGAACATCACAATAGAGCCAGCAACAACAGATGCAAATGTTCCTCTATCGTGAGTTCTATATCTATGAAACAATAGAGACAATGGCTTTTGGTTAATATTTTGGATAGAGTGGCACGATAATTAGTGCCAATGAATAAGAATGATTAATTATGTTTACGTATAATAGTATATATGTGTGTGCGTGTGTAACGACGAAGGGTGAGAGTTCTACCTAATTGAATTTCATTCAACGCGTAAATTAATGCATTTTTACGAAATCGTTATTAAAGGGAGAGCGTTCTATCGATCGAAACGTTAAGTCTATATTGAAAATATGAAAAAAAAAGGAAAGAAAAAAAAAGAGCTAACAACGAATAGTTCCTATTTGCTTTGGCGGAAACGATATTTCGTTAGTTACGGTAACGAGCTAGGAAAGGGAGCGAATGAGAACAATGGGCGCGTACTTGACACTCACTTTAAATAACACTTACCTTTCTCCGCGATAGGAGATAAATAAAAGTACCGATATTTATGAAGTACTGATTGCATCATACAATACCGAGTCAAATCACTGATTCGCTCCCTCTCGACTATTGTGCAGGATAACATCCCCTTTTTCCATTATAGGAAATCAGTCGAGTGTGAAGTATTATCATACAAATATAATTCCTCTGCTCCCTTCTGCGAAATAATATTTGTCCTGATCGTCGTACGACCAATTATCCCGACTTGCGCGATATGTCAACTCGCATACGCATACACGCGTACAACGTCAACGTTACCCCTAGCGCGGCCGCGTGCTCTTCCACTTTGTCCCTTCTCGTCGATGGTCGTCGAGTCATCATCGACGATGGAAGCTTCCCTATGAATTTTATATGTCACTCGATTTTTATTTATTTTTCTTTCCAATACATATTCCAATTTAGAACATTTTTTTTATTTCAGTTAATTTCTAAATAATAAATACACACACACATACATTTATATATATATATATATATATAATATATATATATTAATTGATCATCTCTAAGATTAAATTCTATTTGGAAAATATATATTTATAACGGTATATAAAAAATGTACCTATCAAAAACATCTTTGCGCATCTGGTCTACATACTACAAAGAACTTCTATGTCGCGATATGAGGGTGAAAACCGATTGCGGATCGTCGAGCATGGCTGGAAAACGAAACGAATCTCTCTGTCGGTGAAAAAGAGAAAGAGAAAAAGAGAGAGAGAGAGAGAGAGAGAGAGAGAGAGAGAGAGAGAGGAAAGAGAAGAGATGGTAGTCGAGAAGGACGAACAGCCGACAGTGCGCACCATTCTCTGTTTTCTGGCTCTCGCGAAACAGTTGGCCACTGATTGGTCATCTGTGTGTGATTGACCGCGTTACACACAAGGATGAACCGAACAACGATACGCGTTCACCGTAGACCAGGGAGTAAACGTCCCGTGAAAATCTTCTAAATCAATTTCTGCGCCGGCATTTATCGAGTCGCCTCTCTCTCAATCTCGATGGATTTAAGGGATGGAAACGAACGTCCTTGGATTCGAAGGAAATCGATCCTGCGACTTGCGAACTGCTCCTTATATACCGGGTATCCTACTTTCTCTTTCTCTCTTCCTCTTATTTTATCTTTCTTTTTTCCTCTTGTTTTATCTCTCTCTCTCTCTCTCTCTCTCTCTCTCTCTCTCTCTCTTTCTTTCTCTCTGTTTCTCTCTGTCTGTCTCTCTCTCCCTCTCTTATCTCGATTGAACGAAAAGAAAACGACGAATCAAACTTGACTATGTATAAATCCTTACGGCTTAATATCGTCCCTATAATTTCTTGCATTGAATTTCTTCGAGAAAATAAATTTATTTATTATTTATATTTTACGATAGAAAAAAAGTTTCGAAGTTCTTCCTCGATATAATTCTATTTTTTGAAATCGTTTCTATTCATATCATTTTTTTTAATACTATATCGTTCCTCGTAGGAAATATTTATATTTATTTTCGATTTACCATTCAAAATTATGGAAAATGATTTAAACATATCCCGATGCATACAAGCACATTATGGTAATCTCTTCAGTGCCCTTTGCAGGCATCCCTCTTCGTGAATGTGCTGGTAACGTTCCCGCGTTTGTTGGGCATGAGGGTGCATCGATCTAAATTCGATTTGTTCCGTATTCGAATCTAATATTATTTCTGCAATTTATTCCATTACGGTTGCCCGCACTGATTTTATTCCGTATTACCGCACGACCAGTTTGAAAAAAAATTGCTAGACCCGAAATTTATCTTATTTTCTAAACTTACGTAATTTCCTAAAAGTTTATGGATTCGAAAGTGATTACATAAATACGTACTGTTCAAAATAGATCACAACAAATAAAAAATTGATGTACATATCTAGCCATATGATCAATGACGAAATAATTATAATGAAAATAATAGTGTATGAGAGCTCCTGGATAGATCCTGAATCAACTTTACTAAAACGAAAAAGATAGGAAAAAAGAAAGGAAGAGTGAGAGAGATGAACACAATCAGTTATAAGGGAAAGGTCTCAAACCAGTAGCTCGAGGAAACTGAGCGAAGGATCCTCGGCACCAGGCAAAAGCATTCCTGATGTCAGGACTTCACCGAGGCTCGGTGATCTCCAGGTCGGACGGTTGGAAGGTAGAGTAGCAGACATGGAATATCGAGAAAGGTCAGCGGGAGACTCTTCGAGTAGAGGCTACTGGTTTCTTCTCTCCTTCCTTCTGAGGAGAGTGCTTGGATCTCCTCCTATCCATGTCCGTTCTCTTTTTCCTTCGTCAAAATGTCCAGAGCCATCTCTCGTACCTTAGTTCGTAGCGTCGCGAAAAGATCTCTCCGGCACAGCGTGAGTTCTCCGTCAGTTTTCTATATGTCCATCCTTTTCATCTTCTTCGTTATCCTTAACAAATTTCAGCAGTGATATTCTCCTCGAGAGATTCATTTCTCTCGCACGTCCTTTTGATAGTTAAATTGATACGAGATAACGAAATAAGATTAGAGTAATTTACTTTTTTGTTTTCTATTCGTTTTGATAATTATTTTAAAAATTATTTTCTTTCTTTCTTTTTATTTTTTCTTTTATTTTTTTAATTCTAATGAAGAGAAACTTTTATCGAGAGTAGTTAGTTTAGCACAGATTTCGATGACATGTTCATATAAATTTTATGAAACACATACAACAAGAGCAAATATCGATAGATTTTAGAAAGGGTCAAACTCGAACAATCCGTGAAGACAATAACGAGCACCGCCCCTAAACGTTGATGTACATTTTATGCCATGCTACAGCCCCGTCGTTCAAAGTTCGATCGTGCGAGCAGGGTAGTAAGCGATAAGCTTTACTAGGGGATGTTAGCTAAGGTCACAGGCTTCACAAAAGGAGCGGTTAATATCCTGTGTGAGAGGTTAATTATCTAACTGTCGTTAAAATTCAAATAATATAAATCATTAATCATCTATTCATAATGTATATATAATATACATATGAATACATATGTATAAAGAGGATAAACATTTTTAATTTCCTTTTCTTTGTGATTTAAAATCAAATCATATGTATCTTTACTTAACAAATAAAATCTTAAAAACATAAAATAACAAGAGATGATACAGATCATGGACTGGATCGAAGTAAATTTCTAGCACAAGATATAAACTCGGACACACGTAGGTAGATCGAGATCGAAGCAGAGGAGGAAGAAAAGAGAGAGAGAGAGAGAAAGAGAGAGAGAGAGAGAGAAAGAGAGAGAGAGAGAGAGAGAAAGAGAGGGAGAGAGAGAGAGAGAAGAGAGAGAGAGAGCATTCTTCTTGAACCAGGTACGAACAAGTCTGCAGGATATGAGAAGGAGATCGCTCAGGCCGGTGACAGGGGTGCACTCTCTCGAATCTCTGTTGGTTTGCGAAGGTACGATGGAGTATGAGAGAGAGTGAGAGAGAGAGAGAGAAAGAGAGAAAGGGAGAGAGAGAGAGAGAGAGAGAGAGAGAGAAAGAGATGAAGAGATGGAGAGAGTATGAAACGAAGGAAGATAGTAACAAGTTGAAACGAGGGAAAGAAGAAAGAAGAAAGAGATAGAAAGAGAGGGACAGATGGACAGACGGACCACCCCGTCCGCTAGCGATCATGTCTCGATCACGTAAACTGGCCGCCCCCTCATCCATCATGCCTTCGCCGTACGTTGTCACGTGTTACCAGGACGAGTCGAGCTCACTTCTACCTTACCTTTTCATATTCCTATTCTTATATTCTTCTTTTCCTTATTTTTATTTGCGACGGTGACCGTTCCACGACAAGATGCCGCAAATTGGCACGATGTCATCGTATGGATGATCGGGAAAACTGGTCCGACGTAAGATGCGGATTGTTTTGTATCAGGTGTGGTCAGTGTCTTAAAACGACGCATTTCAAAATCAGAAACGTCGACGTTGACGTTGACGACAACTCAGACAACAACGACGAAGAACGCTGGTTGTCATCCTTTCGAGATGATGTAAGATCATGAGCCAGCGTGTGTGGTATCTTTCTCTAAGACAAGGCATTTTTTCTCTTTATCGTGGAGCAATTATATTCCCGTCGCCCTTTTGCTTCGCTTTCGCGCGATCGGAGGTAATACGAAGCAATACTGTGTGCTTTCATCTTAGAAGATATCACCATGTGCTATTTCGATTTTCTCTTTTTTCTTGTTTTTCTTTTTCTTTCTTTCTTTTTCTTCATCTTTCATTTGCTTCGACAAGATACGCGTCTCCCTTTACTATAATTTCAATGATTTATGACGTGAAAATAATAACAGGTTTTATGGATTTTTATTCCAATCATCTTCGTTTTTTATAAAAGATATAAGATATTCAATTCGTTTTATCATTGATCTTTTAATATAAGATTAGTTGAAATGAATAAGATCGAACATACGTGCAAACGAATATATACTTGTTTTGTAATTGGTTTTAATTGACAATAATCCATAAAATATATCATGGTAGAAGGGTTAGTTGAATATACCATGGCCAAAAGCTCGAGGACGCTTCTAAAAAGCGGTCTATCCAAAATCCGACTACTGATTACAGAGTTTCTACATTGAAACGTATTGAGAGAGAGAGAGAGAGAGAGAGAGAGAGAGAGAGAAAGAGAGAGAGAGAAATAGATAGAATGTATAATAACGTGCTTTATTATGAACGAATAATCTCACCACTAGTGCGGTTTCATAACTTCGCGTTGACCGAAACGATTCAAGCCGCTTTCAAACCGCGCGTGGCGTCCGGCATCTTTCATCGGACAGTATCCTGCTAATTGCTGATTGACCGTTTCTGAATAACGCAATTAACCGAAAGAGAGAAGCGTGCCTCATGTAATTGCACGAAAATAACAAGCGGAGATTATTAAGGAACGACGTTTAAAGATACACCCACTCGAGAATTAATGTAGCAAAATTCAATTTGTTCTACTTGAAGTAACGATCGTGTGAAATCCAAAATTATTAAACTATTACGGTGTGAACTTTTTGTGCCAAATAGATATTCAAAACTACATATATTCATATATATATACATATATATATATATATATATATATATATATATATAACTACAAATCTTCATTTTTATTTAACATTGAAAGCGATAGAAACTCGTAGAATTACATATATCAAAATTTAGATATGATGATTTTAACATTTAACTGTCTATAATTCTGTGTAACTTAAAGTTACGTGGAAAAGCGGCTTTAAAACTGTACGATCATATATCTCTATTTTTAGGTTTTATTGTTTATCGTTTATATGAAAAGTTTAATATTTGCTAAATATGAATTATACTTAGTATAGTAGAGTTAATATAATACATTTAAGAAAATGTATTTTATCGTTTTTGAAAACGATCAAATTAACCAAATAAATCTCAAATTAAATAGAAAAACGTGTACGGAACGATATATCCACCTTAACTTTCTTTTCATCGTTAAAAGGAACATTTAAGCGCTAAGGGAACGTGAGTAATTGTCATTTAACTGTAAGTTAATTGACAGTAGTTTAATTGTCAATAGTTGTTATTTAACTGTAATCGGATTACCTTTGTACGTTTTCCTTTGAAGTTGGAAAATTTTGTCACACTTGACTTTTGTCGATTTGAAAAAAAAAGAAAAAGAAAAATGAAATGATATTGAGTATCAAACTGGGACGGTTTCCCCTATCGAGCAGGGTTGATGACACAGTGGGCCAAATAAAGGGAGGATAGGGAGGAAATAAGGGTGAAAGAGAAAAAGAGAGAGAAAGAGAGGGAAAGAAAGAGAGAGAGAGGGAGAAATAGTGAATAAGAGAAAGAAAGAGAAATAGAGGAAGAAGGAGAAAGAGAGAGGTCCTGGCAGCGGCACGTGCGAGGTCTGCCAACCGCAAAAGAGGCGGCTTATATTATTATAACACGGGCAGGTGGGCGAGGCCACTCCATTGGCAGTGCTAACGAGGGAACGGTAATTATTACCCACGACTTAACTCCTGCCTGGATGCTTGCCTTGGCTCGACTCGACTCGACTCACTGTTCGGCTCGTGCTGAGGCCTTTATTGCGCTCCGCCCTAACTTCCTCTCGTACCTTTTCTCCGTTTTTCCTTTTGCCAATTGATTTTTCACTTTGTCGAAGAACTTCTCTTTATCGTTCCTTGATGGAACTTATTAACTATCGCCGATAAACATGTATTTCCTTTCTAATGAAATGACATTTTTATTTATTTATTTTGCCTTTGTCCTTTTTTACTTTCAAACAAATCCTTTTCACGGTTTACATTTACGATTTCTTTAGCGGGATAATTTCTTTTTTTCTTTTTTCTTTTTTCTTTTTTTTGATTCTTGTTTTGTTTTGTTTTTTCTTTTTTTTTTTTGTATTCGAAGAAGAATTTATTATTCCGTGTCTTTTATTTGTTATATTAGATGTACACTTGTTCGATAAAATAAAGATAACCGATAATAAATTTATTAGATTGTTATCGTTGAAAAAAACGTACAATTAATGAACGTATCGTACGAGCGAAATTAAATAAGCAGAAAGATATGCTCGTAGATATGATAATTTTGTTCCTTTATTTCCTTTTTTTCCCTTTCTTCTCGTTTTTTAATTTTGATGGAGCTGTTGACCCTCGTAAATGTATACCTGTGTGTGCCGGCACGATAATATACTTTCAACGCGTTGGTGTGAAAGCACATTTACCCGGCTGGTCAAGGTGAACGATCCATCATTGTGTCAACGGAGCATTATGTCGAACGCAGCATTTCTAACATTCTCAGATTCGCCTACGGGAAAGTAACTAAAATCCGTGCTACATAGCCACGATAGATTTAAATATAACTAATCGGAAATGTGATTAGAAATCATATCGAACAAATATATACATACATATATATATATATATATATATATATATATATATATAAAACTATATACTTAATATATATTTAAAACTAAATACTCAATTATTTCTTTCTTTTTAATATTTGTCAAATTGCAAATTAATGTCATTAAGTTAACAAACTCAATATTTATAAAATTTAAGAATACCTTTCATAAATAGTTCTTTTATAATCGACCAATTTTTCTTCACAATTGCAGGTATCTTTGTACAACACCAACGTTAAGAATGAATCCTTTTTGATCCTTTCTCCTTTTTGTTCCACGCTATTCTCAAAAGAGGATAATCGCTCATTTCTTCTCTATCCTGATTCTTTTAAATGAGAAAAAAGAAATACATTTCTAAACGTTTAGCGAATTAACATAAGTCTTTTTTAAATAATAAACCTTCGTTAAAGTATAATGAACTCGAGACCCATCACAGTATGTTCTTAAAGTTATAGTCCATTACGATGTATAACTCCTTGTCAACTTTTACGAATATCCGTGAATGGAGAAGAAAAGAGTAGAGAAAAGAAAAGTAGGAGAAAGAAAGAATAGAAAAAAAAGAACAAGGATAGATAAAGTCTTGTGGATGGTTATAGACCAATAGAAAAATGGTTCAAGGAAAAGAATTATATGGACATCCGCGCTTAGCTTCATTATGAACCAAGACTTGGATATTTGGATACCTATAATCTCCTTTCGACGACTCCGCTACAAGTTCTGATCTACCTGACTGAAGAAGAAGAAGGGTGACAAATAATATCAAGTTGCCGCGAGAACGCAGCGGTGTCAGCGTCTGAACCATCCAGAGCCTGCACCTCCTGGACCTGATATCTGATTGTAAAGGATGCGAAAGATGATCTACCTTTCGAGTTCGAACGAAAGATATCCCTTAGTCCAAGCAAAGTTTTCCAAACGAGAAATCGAAGGATTTCAGCGGTACGATTGTGTCCACAGAACCGTTTCGTTTTACAAGTTTCTTTACTAAAAATAAGTGCCATCACAAAGTATCCGCCGACAGATTATTAAGTATTCGTAGAAAAGATCTAAGATAAATGAGATATTATAGAAAGTGATACTATCAACTGATAATGTTCATTTATATATTTACGGACGTATATCAAAACCAATTTCTAATTAATATTTCATATCAATGCCAATTTCTAATTAAATGTAAGTCAATTTAAACTGGAATATATCATCAAAATTTATTTACTAATAATTGAATTATTATATTTTGATAGGCACGAAATAAAGTGAGAATATTATACGATGTTTAATAGTTTTAATAATGTTGATAATTAAAATACTAGGAGAACTATATTGCTGAACGCTTTATCAACCAAATTATTTTTATTTCGATTCATTAGAAAAAAAAAAGAAAAAAACATAAAAAGCATCATTAATCATGACGAAGTTCTTCGACATTTTAAGGAAATCAGAGACTGAAAAAAAGGAGAGAGTAACGTCATTACACGAATGTAATATTGTCGAATCACTCTGCAAAACTAGCAGTTCACTCTTTCTCTCTTTCTCCGTGCTTTCTCCTTTGAAGCTTTGCCATCGATAGAGAAACTAGTGGTAGTGAACGCGCACGTTCTCTTTCTCTCTCTCTCTCTTTCTTTCTCTCTCACGCATCCCTCGCAACAGGAGTCGTTTGTGCGTGGATCCGCTTTGCGCAAACAAGGTTAATCGAGGCTTTCCAGCGTTTCCATCGGGCCGACTAACCCTCCACCCCACTTCCAATGAAACGAAAGAGCAGCATGGCGCGACGCGCGCAGACATGTTAAATACACGACGCTTCTCCAAGGACGTACGAAACGTAATGCTGTAAAAGGGAAAATTGTCGATTCTCGTCTACGTTGTGTATGTGTGTGTATGTTATATATGTGTAGCGCGTGCATGCGTACATGCATTGCGCGGTTGTTCATCTCGCACGCGCGTCACTACTCGTAAACGAATAAATGAGATTCGTACTTTTTAAAAAAATGATAAGGATTTTCGAAAAAGAAATGTACCGTAACATTGATAACAAATTCGAATTATTAAATCAAATTAATAAGATGTAAGTATGTAACAATGTGCTAATGAGGAAACATTAATATTGAAAAATAATCGAATTTTTCTTTTTTTCTGATTTTATACCAAAATTCTAATTGAGTACGTTTCTACACATAAAATCAATTTTGCTCTCACGAATATATTAACTTCATTTTATGAAAGGTAGGTATTATGAGTGAACGTGTAAAGAGAAGAAGCCACGATGTAGTGTAAGAAAGAAAAGAAGCAAACATTGAAGATGAGAAAATAGTCGGGCAAAAGGACAGACTACTCTTGATCTGGAGTGTAGAAGAAGAAGAAGAAGAAGAAGAAAAAGAAGAAGAAGAAGAAAAAAAAAGAAAAAGAAGGAAGATAAGAAGAATCGGAACGGGTAAAATCGGTCATGAGAGGAAAACAGACTGAGCAAGATCAGAGAAAGGCAGGTAGATGGGTGCGTAGTCAGTACAGTGTTTTTCAAAAATATATATCTGATCGAAGATATCTTATAAGAGATAAGTTAAATTTTTATTGATTGATTAATGAAAGAAATTTTAGAAAAACCTGTCGGGTTCGTTAACAAAATAAAATACTCTACGAGTATTATAAATTTTAAGTCTATCTTGAATTTGTTAGAGAAGTTAATATTTTTGAAGCGTCCTGTAGAGAGACGTTTGTATATGTGTGTGTGTGTGTGTGTATAAGTGGAAGAAAGAAAAGATGGAGAAAGAGAAGGAGAAGAAGGAGAAGGAGGAGAAGGAGTTGCCTTCGTTGAGGCACCGTAGGCAGTGGCGGTCTCTGATAGACGGAGCGGCGGTTCCCTTTGATGTTTCACCGCCGTCATCTTACGCGTTACTTCACCGTTGGTGGCTCCGCACGTCGGTCGACCGAACGAACGGCGCAAATCATTCTCCCTCTATCGGTACTAGTACGTACTTGTCCGTACGCCGTAAGCTGTTTCGACTCACCCACCCTCCCTCCTCGTTCTCTTATCCCTTTTAACCTTCTCTCCGATACGTATACGAGTAAAGAGAGGGATTCGGCGAGGGTGGAATTGCGTGTCGGCATCCCCCTTTTCCTGCTTATCCGACTGCTCGGCCTAACGCGCGACCATCGGTATGGCGCGCTAAACCACCCTTGCGGCACATCGTATTTCCCACTCTTATTTTCTTTTTTATCTTCTACGTTCCTCAATTTTCTTCGTTTCTTTATCATCAAACTTTCTTTGCTTTGATACTCAGTTAGATATGTAACTCTAACTAGTCTTTGCAAACGATCGTTCGATCGAACGAACGATCGATCGATCATATCTAGAGATTAATGTCGCGGAAATAGTTTCGCAGTAGCATAATCGTAAGAGATTCCTACGAGATTTCTACTGGTAACGATCATCATTCGTAATCAATATTACGGCGTAGGAAATCGTGACAAGAAAAGAGTGAAAGAGAGATAGAAGGTTGACGAGAGTTCCGCTACTTTCATTCTCGAAGAAGATGACCAGCCGATTGTATCCCGGTGGGCATCAATACTCATTAATGTTTGTCACATCGCCGATCAGATCGCAATGCGGGACAAAAGATCTCACTGACCCGAACGGTAATCGTCATAACGGATGACCGTTCGGTGAACGTGCAGGTCTTGGACGAAACCAAAAATGATCTTGAGGTGAAATAAAAGAGACGCCATACTCTTTTATCAACCAAAAACTTTACTCTCTTGAAAAGCTATTCGAAAGAAAGAAAGAAAGAAAAAATGAAAAAGAGAACGCGTATTCCTTAAAGGATGATCCTCAAAGTAGTTAGGCTTGTTGGTTAGCGGAAAAACTCTACGGGTTGTCCTTGAAGTCCTTATATTGCTAGCTGTACCTTCTCGCTTCAGTCGATCCTTTCTATTCTGTTTCAAGAAAAAAAAAAAATAATTATGGGTTTAAAATTCTCGGCAAGTTTTTCGTAATCTCCTTTCTCTTCAACCCCTTCCCCTACTGCTACTTCTTTTTCTTCTTCTTCTTCTTCTTCTTTTTCTTCTTCCTCTTTCTCCTTCTCTTTTTCTTTCTTTCTCTCATCCTTTTTTCTCCCCCATTCTTCTTTGTCGTTTCATTCTTCTTTTTCTTCTTCTTTCTCGTTCAACCGTAGTTATACGCCTTGTTAAGCCGTTTACTTTCGGCGCGCGCTATGAAAGTATCATGTCGAGCGACAAGTTAATTTTTCCTCGACCATCGGAAGAGAGTCGAGAGTCTCGTTCTCTCCTTCACTGATCTACCGCTACTTTCCGGCCTCGAGAAAAGTTTTCAATTTGAGGGTGAACGACTTCGGGACCAAATGTGACGTCGTCCTACTAATTGGGTTAAACACTTTGACACGATGTAATTAGTACTCGCAAGTAATATCAAACCCCTGGGGAATTTTCAATGCCGTTATAATTAATTTACTTGAATTTTAATCGCCGAAGATTCTCTTCTTTTTCTCTTTTACGAAAAATGAATTTTAAGAAATCGATCTTACAAATTAAACGAAAGTGAATCGATTATCGAGTAAAATATTTTATTTTTCTTATATTTGTCATTATAATACGTACATAATATCTAATGAAATAATAATTCTTTAATATTTTTTATCTCTTAGAGATACGTGATTGAAATCATTGTCGATTATAAAGAAGAGCTTTGTGTTTGATTATTAAATATACCTTCCCATCAAAAACTTATCATACTTTTTGTTCTGTCGTTTACAATCTTACGACTTCTGTAGTAAGAAGTAAAGAACTTCTGTAGAAAATTATATGTACAAGGGAAATCATTGAAATAGGGGACCAAATTTATCTAGAGAAAGAGAGGGACGAATAACAGTAAAGTTTACGATAAAGAGCTCATTCGTTCCTTTCCCTTTTCACTTTTCTCTCTCTCTCTCTCTCTCTCTCTCTTTCTCTCTCTCTCTCTTTTTCTTCTTCTTCTTCGAGTACTCCAAAAAGTACGATTCGTCACTGGTCAAAAGATTTTGGTCAATGGACGAAGAGGAAGAAAAGTCTCTATGAATTCGTACACCTGTAGCGAGACCCTCTCGAAGAACTTTGAAAAAGTACGAACACGACGACTTTTCGTTGACTCTTTGACCTCTTCTCGGTTTCCTTCTTGAATCCAAGAAAATCGATGAATTGGACCAACTCTCCCTTTTGCTAGTAGTCCAAGTGTTCAATGAAGATATAAGAAAAAGTTATGCCTCATGTGGCCGATTATCGCTGAACTTTTCTATTATTCCGAACGATGACTGTGAGAGTTCTATTTTGTTAGTTCGACCGTTTTACGAGGACGATTCTTTTCTTCCTTAAATCTTTCTATGTTACCAATACGGAGAAAGAGAGAGAGAGAGAGAGAGAGAGAGAGAGAGAGAGAAAGCTGAAATATTGTAAGGTTCGAAACGATGATCGTCGTTTATCCTAACTCGAAGATCTATTGTATCTATATAAAACCAGGGTATAGAAATATTCAAACTTTTTAGAAACGAGTAACATTTTTTAGACCGAACAAACTAACTGCTTTGAATTGATGAATAAATAAATGGTAGAAAGGTATGTTTAAAAATAGAAAAAAGAAAAGAATTTAGTTGCAGTAACCATAACAAATACAAAATAAGCTTTTATTGAATTTTGGATAAAATGCTTTTAATAAAAATGGAATGAATGCACTTTGCATATATGTATTTCTCTCTTTCTCTCTCTCGCTCTTTTTCTCTCTCTTTTTCTCGTTCTCTTTTTTATGACTTCGTTTTAATGACAATCCTCTTACTTGTAGAAAGATTAATTTTCGAGTGAACGTCAGCAACCTTTTCGTTGTAATCATAGGTTCGGTATAATGCAATTCATACCGTAGCAAACAGGGAGATCCATATGTCGACTTCGTCTTTACACGACCCCTCCAGCTATAATTCTTATGTAATCAAGAAATATACACGGAAGAGGGGGAGACAGTCGCTAATGATAATCGCATAACGAAACCACGAGGGAAGGGTGACAAGCGTTACAAGAATCGAGTCTGGTAATGATAATCGCGCTAAAAATTCAGGAATTCGTTACTTGGTGCATATAAATGAGCCAATACTATTCGCACATACTTTCCTACAATTTTATACTTTTTTTTTTTTTATTAATAATTTAACTACAGTTATTTAACACACATTGTTCTTAATTGTTTAGATTTATTTCTAAATATATGTCTCGCGAGATAATAAAAGAAATGAAAATTAAATACTTCGAAAATATTCACGAATGTTATACGTATGTTATATATATCGATTTACGCGAAATTGATTTATCGTCGTCATTTTATTTCTTAAAAAAGATTTTAATTGAGTAAAATTTGATAAAAAAGAAATCAAAAAGAAAAAGAATGTGAATTTTCTATGTTACGAAAAAAAGCGTAAAAAAAGCGGAGAAAGAAAAAACAAAAAACAAAACAATAGAAAAAATGTAAAAAGTAAACAGAAGAAGAAAAGAAAGTCGGATTTTTCTCCGAGAATTAATGTAACCCCTTAAAATGTAACGAAATACCAACGAATTCGATACAAATAGCATCTCTCTTTCTCTCTCTCTCTCTCTCTCTCTCTCTCTCTCTCTCTCTCTCTCTCTCTCTTTCCCACTCTCTTTCTATTTCGGTCGTTCGCGGGAGGTAGATCAAAAGCAGAATCAGAGAGATAGCTAGGAAAGGTGCGGTGCGGAACAGAGCGGAGCAACATCGAGTCCGAATGAAAAGGCATTGGCTTCCCTTTCATCGGCTTACAAAATGGGCGCTCGGTTGCGTCGGCGTTGCGACGGAGCGCGGCCCGTAAGGCAGAACTCCTCTCTCTCGTAATCAATCAGTTCTGTGGGAGCTCGGAGGCTGCGTTCGCGTCTCACTGCCGCTAATGCTCTCTCTCTCTGGGAAGAGAGGGTGAGAGAGAGAGACAGACAGAGAGAGAGAGAGAGAGAGAAGAGAGAAAGAGAGAGCAAGTGTGGTAAAAAACTATAAGCGCGAGTCCGTAAGAGCTTTAAACTCGAGCCATACGTACAGTGACTATCGAAAGTACATTATAGTTCATTATATTATTGAAAAAACGAATATCAAATCTTTTTAGGGACTTAAATCGATAAAATATATTTTTATATAAGCATGTCATGTCGAATATATATATATATTCGATTGATATTATTTATATAGAATATAGAGACGAGGAATATCTTTGATGTGCATGGAATATTTGAATATATTACTGAGTTAGAGAGAAAGAGAAAGAGAGAGAGAGAGAGAGGAAAGGAGAAAGATAGAAATTTATCGTCCGACATACTGTTGCAAATATCTCATATGTATATTTTTCTGTCCATTCCCGACGATTCTCATTTTTATTTCAAAATTTGTTTTAATGGGCGACTTATTAATAAAAATGATAAATATTTGAAAACTTCGTAGAATAACCGATACAATTAATATACTTCTTAGAATTTACTTTTAGTTGGAGTAAGAAACGTTAAAAGTCAGATTATAAAATACTTTCGTCAGCCACTGTACACGTAGACGAAGGCTCGTCGGTGGACGAACGTGGGAGCATCGTGGATGAGCGAGATGAAGGGAAGGATGGTGGCGGAGGGGGGAGAAATGAAGGAGGGGGATTCAGGTGGCGCAACGCGAGATGAATATACACGCGGGCGCAGGTTACGCCGCTCTGACGAGCGCATTGTGTCGGCGCGACGACTAAACGAGTCACGCTGCGTCACGTTTCGAAGCCAACGTCGAGCCGACGTCGTGTAACCACAGCAAACTCCGGAGAATCGAGGACTTTAGGGCGCGAGCCGATACCCATCCCCATCCCCTTCCCCATTCCCTATCCTCATCCTCGTTTTCTCATCCCCATCACCATTCATATCCACTTTAATTTTCCTCTTTTCCAGATATTTATCGATTTTACGAAAGTTCATCGATCAAATTCTGTTGACATATTTTGTTAAACACGATTGCCTCGTTTATTATTTAGAAAGAGAATCTTGAAACAATCACGTAATATATAAAAGTTCATGTATTCGTAAAGGATCAAGGATCATGTAAAAGATAATTTTTACAATCGACAAAGGAACCTTTGTCATTAGATACATCACATATGACGACGATGAGATCTCATTCGAAACGTGTTCATAAAAAATATCATAGCAAAATAATACAAATTATCTCTCCTTTTCTCTTTCTCTCTCTCTCTCTCTCTCTTTCTCTATCTATCTATCTCTCTTGTTAGACTTCTAGAGCTACCTGCAGTTTTAATTAACATAATTTTTTAAATTTCGTGCTACTGATATACGCTTCAACGAAATTAATTAACATTAGTATATATATATATATATATATATATATATATATATATATATATAAAATTATATACATACATAAAAACAGCGACGTTTTATTGTTTTGTCAGAAGAATATAATTTTAGGAAAAGTTTTTAAATAGTTTGATTTTCGACTTTGTAACGATCAATATGTATTTTTTTCTTTCTTCGTAATTTTTTTTGCTTTTTTCTTTTCTTTTTTTTTTTTTTTTTTAATGATTCATGCGTATTTATAGGTAGAAGGGAATAGAATTAAGGAGAAAATATTTTTCAAAAGTATCGACAAATAGAGCAAAGTTATTCGTATTAAAACGATTTATAATCTAATCCAGACCATCGACGTTCTATAATCCTCATATTTGTTGCTTCTCGAAGGAGGCCACGTATTTTCGATCAAGCAAAGCGGATTATATGCCTCGAGGTCTTTTCGATAGTCCTAAAAATTCGCGTTGGCATTGGCTACGAAGGTTCATAATTTAATGGGGTTGACAAGTCGTCGATGATGATGATGGACTGCGATAAAAGGAGGGATTTTTCAAGGAGCACCCAAACCCACCACAGGGGGTTTTAGAGAACGATTCGATACGGCCAGCTGTGGCGCCACGATCACCCATAGTCCTTGTTCTCTTTCTCTCTCTCTCTCTCTCTCTCTCTCTCTCTCTCTCCTTCTCTTTCTTTCTCCCTTTCTCTCTTTCTCTCTTTCGTTTTTCTTATTTTTGTTAGGGTGAAAAGACAACGCACCCTTCTCGCTACAACTAAAGCTATCATCGACGTTGTCGCATTTACCGCCGTTTTGTATTCCACGCGTTACTCCACGTACGAAGTTAGGAGTATACAATATACTTCCGAAAATAATTCGATACGGCGAAATTCCAAGAGGGTGCTTCACCATATCATCTTCAATCTTTCTTATATATGACGTTGCTAACATAACAATGATTTGAATATATTCATTTGCAGAAATATCTTCCATTAATATTTGAAAAGTGAACGTTTATGAAAAAAAAAAAAAAGAAAAAATGAAAGATCTATCGATTTTATAAACAAATTTATACATATTTAGATATTATAAGAAATTAAAAAGAAGATTGAAAGATTATGAAAAATTATAAAAACGATTGGATTTCCTTAAAGAAATTCGAAATAAAATGTTCGTTTTCGATAGAAAATTTTATCTAATAATTCGTTGTGGAGATATATACACACGTTCTACGGTTCAGCGCCTTGCATTCGTTACAGCAGGAGCACGTGCGTTTTATATGGGTGACTTTCGTATCCTCGCATTATGCACGGAACTCGTCACGTTCAAGTGGCCGAAAAGAGGAGAGAACCTCTTCATTATGCTACAACCGAAATTTTTCATTCATGGACGCTTTGACTCGGTCACGTTACAACGCCGACCGCGTGCGCCTGCCTGCACGTACTCGTTCGCATGCATGATTACGTGCCTTTTAAACGCGACCACGGAGAGAAAAATTATATGGGTGGGGGATTGTTGATGGAGCAAGTTAATGCACCATGGAAGAATTTATTTTTTAATCGACGTTTATAAACAAGTGATTACTTCTCTGTGATTTAAAAATGTTCACAAGCATTATCCTTAATTATTATAATATACTTATAATAAATTTTTTTATGGAATTTATTTAACAATCAAATTGTTATTTAAAATGATCTAGTTATTTATTTAAATATTGTTCTTTCATACTTTTTCAAAATAAGTCAATTAATTTGATCGTACTTTGAGAAAAACGTCGCATTTGACACCTTAAATGTGTCTAGTTTTTAAACAATCATTATAACTATCATAGTTTTGAATGTGAAAATATATATGAGCGCCATCGATAGTAAGTTTTGTTGCTCGATGGATAAATATGATGAAATACTCGAGGGATAAGAGGAAAATTGCAGTAGCGCCATCTACACTTGTTAGGTTACCGACCAATACTTGAAGATGTCGATAAATGTAAATGAAATACATTTAAGTTATCAAAATTTTCATAATTTATTGTAGACTTTATACTTACATATAATTAGATTGTCAGATATTAGATTTGATTTTATATCTCGTTTATAATGCATATAATATAATAATTATCAATTGTAAAAATCTACAAGAGATGTCGCTCGTAAGAATTATTCAAATTCATTGTAAATATTTATAGTCCATTGTAAATTTTTTTATTGAAAATAGTCTTTGTCTATTATTTTTGACTCCACTTTTCATCAATTGAGGACGTAAAAATTAAGAAAAGGATTATTGTTTGTATTTTGTTATAAAGTATTGCTAAATTACAATTTCTATGAACTAAATATTATTTTTTTTTTTTTAAAGCAATTAATTTACACAAATGTATAAAATAGTAAAAATAAAAAGTGTAAATAAAATCCATCGGTGTTTGTTACAAAAAAGAAATAAATATTACAATATCGTTACGTTCGTGTACAATACATTTAAAGTAACGTAAAATTATCAATGGCTTCGCTGTAACAGTTTAAGAACAATGATCCGGGAAGAAAATAGAAATATATATATTCACGTATATTTATAGATGAAGTAAGCAAAATGTAGAATATTTATATCTTTCTGTGAGTCAGACATTTTAGTAGTGATAAGGAAGCATTATTTACTCGAATTTCGTGGATTGCACGGAAGCAAATAATAAAACCGTGCAATTTAGCTGCGCCAGACATTTTAAGAAGAGGATGTTTCGTTCAATGCTCCTTGCTTCGCTCACATTTTATCATTTTATTTTCGTTCTTGAGAAGAGATCACAATTGTGCACGTTCGCATACCGATAACGATTCCGTACATTCATATAAACTGTTCGAAACACTTATGCATCGTTGCAATTCTAAAATAATGAAATTTACAACAAGAAAACGTATTAAAAAGTTCTTTCAAAAATAGAAAACTTTTTCAATAATAGAAAATGTTTTATATATGATTCTGAACAGCTCTTAAGCATTTTACTTCGGTAAATATATTCTTATCGTACCTTGACATCGTTTGTTCCGTTTTTTATTATCATTTATTCATATTACAAGTCCAAAGGACTTTCATATCCGTACTAAATGACTTTATTTTTTTCTTCTTCTGTTACCAGTGCTTATTGCTTTGTACATTTCTATCAGTCATTGATACTACTCGAGCAGAGAATTTTTCTTGACAAGACTTCATAGGCAAGATTTTCTTCTTTTTACATTTTTGTTCAAGGACGAAACATAAATGTCGATGCAACTGATAATTATATTTAAATTGATCTTTAACTTTTACGAAAAATTAGAAATTCAAAACTTTTGTCAGTTGAATTAATTAAACATTTTTTTTCACTAATATTATTATTCGATTCCTCATAGATAAAATTTATATTGAAAATGACTGCAAAAATTTTTTCTTCTTTGTATTTATTTCATCATTCTTAAATGTTAATTCATTTTGTCGTAAGTTTCACTGTTAATGCTAGTAAACGTGACATTGACCAGAATACGCCTCGAGACACGTACTACCTAATCGATCGAAGACTTTCAATTTATTACGAAAGATTTCCAATTACTAAAATGCCAGCACGTAGTATTCTTTGACATCGAACGAAAGTTTCTGTAATTATCATTTAATTTTATATAGTAGGTACAAGTAAATCGACGAACTTTGAACCACGATTGACCTCCTCTTTTCTTCAATTAATGGTTATCAAAAAACGACTAAAATAAGAACGTTAAATATTATCTCGAAATGACGTAAAATTTCTTTGTTCAGACTGACAAGATAATTAATATAATCTTTCGTCAAATATAAAAAAAAAATTCTTTTATTTGAAATAAATACATATACGATTTGTATAAAAAATAATATAAACCTATTATTTAAATTTTTCGTTCAACAAAAATATATATATATATATATATCATAAAAGATGACTTGATTAGAAGTATATATGCAAGATTGCGCGAACGATTCTCAAATCGTTCTCGCAACTAGTGTGACCTTCACCCTTGCCTCGTTTCAACGACTGGTCATTTCTCTTACCAATGAGTTAAAAAACGTCTTGGACTAACGATCCAGCCGGTCTGGTTACTGATGTCCAAGGGTGATAAGAGAGAGAAAAAGAGTAGAGGCGAGGAGAGTTACAAAAAAATAAAAAACGAAACCACATAGAAACGAGATTCTTTAAGGATTTCTTATTTGTTTCTTTTAACAATTGTGTATATATATATATATATATATATGTATATATATATAGTTTTTTAAATATAGTTTATAATTATATATTTATAATTATATATGTACTTAATTGTTTAAAAGAAATAATAAATTAAATTAAATTTTATTTACATTTTGGAATTCTTCATTGCTATATGTACATAATCTCATTCTAATGTCTTCGTTTAAGATACATTAGTATTACGTAACAATTAATACAAGAGTCGTATAGCATAAACATAATTTTGCTTATGCAAATGAACGCGCATCTTAAGTGGTTAGCACGCGAAATGCGTGAAGAAAAATTGTAATGGTTTCTCGCGAGACAAATTAACTTTCATGGTCTCAGTATTGTTACATGATTACGAAATTAGAAGGTGTTTTGTGTATAACATCGATTGCATCTTTTTACTTTTGTTGCATAAACCAGAAAAATAAACTAATATAATTAGTATGTGGAAATAAATAGTAATTGCAAAAAGAACAATTTGTTGTTTCACTTAGTTATTTCAATTAATTAAATAGTTTTTGTATTTTACTGCAATATAAATAAATGTTGAAGAAAATAAATGAAAAAAAATGTTATGTTTGTCAATTGATTAGATAGATGTAACATTGAATTACGTATACGATAATTAGAAATCTATTGTATAATGATTCAATGGCATATATTAAATGACGTTTAATCAATGACAATAAACGTAAAGAAAGCAGTGAATAAAAATAAATCATAAATAAGGAATATCCAAATCGAGGGTCTTCGATCAAGACTCGTCCTAGTATTAGATAAATTTAAATCCCTTTCACCGACCATATATACGATCTTGTAAGATATTACATAATAAAGTAATAACCGAAAGTGTCGTAATAAAGGTGGAAGCATAGTTCTTCCTTCTTCGAAAAGGATCTTCTTTGGAATAGTCCGATATCAATTCTGAATTTCTAAGTAAACCTTTTTATATAAAATTATTTAAATGTAAACAAATAAATTGATTGTATTAAAAAAAAAGCATATGTAAGAACGAAAGTAAGTGGATAATGAATGAAAAAGATAAAATAGAACGAGTTAAAGTGAAGGAAGGAAATGTCCAATGAAGTGTTATAAATTCAGAATCAAAAATTGTGCTACGTAATTTTCGAGCAATCTAGTAGTTTGACCAATGTTATAAACTATGATTCGACAAGATTCGATGTGATAGTCGTCCCCATTCGCATGACTATTGTTAAATAGTCAATTTTCTTTCCAATTTGTATCAAACTTATGTATTCATTACGTAATTGTAAACTTTATACATATATATATATATATATATATATATATATATATATATATATATTGTATATATATAATTTATATTATTTATAAAATATAATATAAGAAATTTAGATAACTATCCTCATTAAGTCAATTCTTATTCGTTTGGTTTATCTTCAGTATTTAATATTTAAATAAAATAATACGAGTATCCTTTACAAAAATATTCTATTGCTTATTGGCCAATTTAATATACATATATTTACAAGCGTATTCATTTTTGTTTTCGATTATAGTTTTTTAAAGATATATCCTTTTTTCCACACTTATATATATTAGATCAAACGATCAGGTAAAAAAGATCGATATTAATCATTCAAGAATACGAGGCCATTTCATGGAACTGATTTGCATTGAAGTTTTCGTTCAAAGCTCGAAAAAGATTAGAATTTTTTGTATAATAGAATTGAGGCTGGCACTAAGGAAGAAAACTGTAGACCCCACCCGCATGGTTTTCTCATATGTATAGACTCGCAGTCACTAAGTATAGTCGTTTGTGATAGTAGTGGCGCTAACTCGCGCGAGTGAACGAGCGAACGAGCGAAGGAAGGAACACGCTCTCGGTGAAGTCGCCGATTCGAATATCCGTCGCAGTCGTGGATGCTCAGTCGAAGCAGCGGGATCGAGAGCAGGAGAGGCGAACAAACCGCGATCGCGATCGATCGCGATCGATCGATATTTTCTGGTGTCCCGTGTCGATTTTACTATTGGACAGTGATATAAGGTGCTATTGGAAATTTCGAAAGATCTTCCTTCCTTTATCGTGATATATCTTCAAAAAATTGATCAAATGATTTATCATTGATCTTTATATCGAAAAACAAGCTGATTTTGTGTTTGTAAATAAATAAATATAGTTTTAATAGTGATCTCTGGGTAATCTTTGATATTATTGAATTACCATTCAAATCGACTTGAAAGATATCGATCTTTGGAGGAGGATCTATGAAGTTACGATTCATCAAATAAACACGCTTTCAAGTTTACAACGAGATGATTGCTACTTAGAAAATCATTTAAAGCTATCGTACGATTAAAATTTTTCTTAGTGACGAAAGAGATAGCAATCAAAGCGTTAATTGGAAATGGAGAAACCTTGAATTTACCAGGTACGATTAAAAACAATTATATCTTTTATGCTTTAATGATATTTTACGTTTACGAGATATTCGAGATGTTATCATCGTTATATGAATATTTATGTTAAAAAATATCTTGCCAATTGTCGTGGGGCGTGATATTCTCGTTATAAATATCACACTAAACCGAGAAGAACAATCGTAAACTGGTAGAGGGCCGTTTATGCAATATCGATATCTGCACAGAATTTTCTTTTATTCTCTGAAAGCAGTTACGTGCACGATATCGTGAAATTTCGCTCGTATCAAGTCGTACCTCATTGATTCCCCCTTTTTTTTTTGTATCTCGTGTTCGCCATACCGTATCGATATTTCTTGTCGGGCAACTGATAATTATTATTTAAATACCAATATATCAAAGCCGGAAGTGTTACTATTTTCGAGAGTTTCTTGCTTCTATTTCGTTGCCATTTACATTTTTTTCTAAAAGTTTTTCTTTAAAAAGTATCTGAAAGAAAATAACTTAAAAAATATTTGAAAGTTAAAGCATTACAATCTCAAGGAGACCTGATATTTTAAAGAAGTACTTGAAAAAGAATCTTGATTAAAGTAAAAAAAAAAGTGAACATTTTTTTAATTCTTCCATATATTCAAATATTCATAAATCAAATGAGAGAGACACAGAGAGAGAGAGAGAGAGAGAGAGAGACAGACAGAGTTTGTTGGACACTTCGTTTGGATATACTTTATCATTTATTTTCGAAGTCAATATAATCGAATAAAAAATTGAATTATGTATTTCTCGTAGTACATTTTTCCACAAAGAATTATATATGAACGGTTGTGCTTGTTGGAAAGCCCGTTCGAAGAAACTTGTCTTTGTCCAAAGAGCAACGAGTAATTTACTCTCATCTCACGTCCTGGTTGCACGTCAGTGACGAATTCCGAAATACTTCCGGCGCGCTGACGTTTCTTCAGAAAATTGGAAGTATCTAAGTATCTACTTCGTAGGATCCAGGAGAAAAGACGACCCGTTTTAACTCAGCTTGTAGTTAGATTCGATTAGAATATATTTGAAAAAAAAAAAAATAAAATAAAATAAAATATGTTGGATCGTTGGTATTTATTACCGAGAGTTATTAAACGTTTTTAATTGGATAAACTCTATTTAATTATATACGGATATTAATATTAAATATTAAATACCAATAGAAGATTAAATTTCTATTTTGTGGATTAGCTTAGGTTTGGTGGTAAAATTTTTAACAACCAATTTTCGATATAGTCGAATTGAATTAATAATCGTCAGTGGATAAATCGAATCTAATCTCTCCTATAGTGGCTTGCTAAACTGGGCTTCTATTCAAGAAGAGAAGTTATCGTCTATAATAAATATATATGTGTGTAAAAGGCACGTGTAAACTCGTTGCTCCAATATTGCATGTCGGCTTACTCAACGTGTTATTCAACCTCGCACATATACCAAAAGCCGGATTACGTAGCGCAGCTTCCATCGAGATCCTGCCTGGGATTAATGCACGGAAATCGCAAGCCGTGTACGCCTTGTCTGTTCCTGAAATTCGTAACGAACCTTTAAATACGATTATCCATACTCGAATTATATACTTCTTTCGTAATCAAAAATTACGGAATCGGTCTTCTTTATGACTATACTTTTGAATACGTTTTAATGTAGGTACTTTAATTAAAACGACAATATTTTTTAAGTATAAATAACAATATTTATTCCATTTGTTAAATGATCATCGACGATAAGTTTTTCAGAACCGACATTCTACATATATATACATATATACATATATGTATATACAAACAGGATAAAAGCTATTGTCTTTATTGTCTCATATACTTGATACTGTCACTTGTATTATGTAAGATAAATTTGGTGATATAAGTCGCCGAGGAATTTTTATTCCAACAATTCACATACTCTATAATTTTATCTTATCAACAAATTGATAAGTTGGTATTAAAAAAAAAATAAAAAAAGAAAAAAAATACTGGAAACAAAAAAAAAGGAATTGATTATACTTATTTGAGAAAGAAAAGGGAATACCTATTTTATATTTAACCTTTTATTACGATCGACCTTGATAAAGTATGAAAGGGAAAAACGAAAATATTTAGCAGAAGTTGCCAGGATAACACGGACATAAGCGTAACTGAAAGTAAGATTGCGGCATTACAGCCTTGTACTCATTGCAGTTAAGGAACCAGGTTGTCTGTTACAATTACTGTCGAGATACGGTGCGATCCTCAAATAACTACCGAGCGCAATATCCTTTTTTCTTTCTTTTTTTTTTTTTTTTTTTTTTTTTTTGTTATATTTAGAGTATAAAGAATAATTAACTCATTATTCAGATAAGATAAATTTCACACAAGTATGAGAAATATTTGAGATAGGTAGGTAGATGAGTAAAATGAGTTAACGGTACTCGGCTGATACCTGATTTGTCACGTGCTTCATTTCTAGATGAAATTATATAATACCAGTGAGAAAGTTCTGCTTTAAATGAATCATTCGTTACAGGAAAAGCAATGATCATTAATGAAAGGGAGAAAGTTTAAATCGAAACGATAATTTTCCTAAGAGGATGTTCAATAATTTTTTTCTTTTTTTTTTCGCGATTATTTATAAAAATAAATTTCACATTTCTGATTTAATTATACGAATGATTTCCAACATAAAAATATTTGTAAATAATATTGAATCAAAATATTATCGATGATATTGTATAATTTCGAACTTTTAATCTCATTTCACTCAACAAAGGAGTACATCTTTACGAAGCAAATCTTTAAATAATTTGTATTAATATCCTAATAAAGATAAACATTCCGTTTGTTTCAGAACATTAAAAAGAAAAATCTATACATCCGATTATTTAATATATCGTGATTATATTTTATTCAATCAGTGATGAATGAAAATTGCTCTATCTTTAAACGAGCTTGTTTCGAGACGCCGGTTTAAATAAGGTGTCGAGGAGATACGGCTCGTAATCGTGCTCGATATTTCTTCCTTCTTTTTCTTCTTTTTCTTCCTCTTCTTTTTTTTCATCTAAAAGGACCAAATACAGTAATGTAGGCCAAGGTAAATCGAACAAAAAAATTATACGAATTTATATAACAGAATTTATCACGATAGAAAATATTAAACCATAAAGAACACATGATCCTTAATATTTTTTTTTTTTAAATAAATAATGTGATGCAAAAACATTTCCTGATTTTCAAAAATTGTTTCTATTTTTTGTGTAATTAACTATAAAAATCTTTAAATTTATTTGAATTTAAATTTACTTTAAATTACTTTAAATATACTTAAAAATTTTAAATTTACTATAAAAAAAAAGATTAATGTCAGAAATTATTTGCAAATAATTGAATTAGAAATAATTATTTCCTTTTAAAATTTTACATTTCATCTTATTCAATCAATCCGATGAGAAAGTAAATTGAATAAAGGTATTAAAAACTGATCATTCCATTTGAATGCGTAGTAATTAATTTGTTATGCTTTTATTTGAATCTTTTTAGAGACTCTTACATCGAAGGAAATTAGATTCTCGCGCAAATCTTAAACTAAGGAATCTTAAAAAAGGATTACGTTAATTAACGATTTGCATGGAACAACCGAAAGATTGTTCGAAGGGAAATGAAGTCAAAAGGAGTGGCGTATAAGTTAGGAGCCGGTAGCAAGAAATCATGTGGTAGTCAGCATTCAGAAATATCTTTGTTCGAAGTAGCACCTGTAGACAAAGAGAGATCCAATCATGTAACTAATAATCGTTTAACCTTTCGTTAGTCATGGTTAACGATATCTACGATCTTTCTTGTAATATCATTTCAATATTCATCGTAAATATAAATTTGCGTTATGATGAAAAATCTGAACTTTTACGGATAATGAGAATATTATAAGAATAAAACTATCGTTTAATTTATTTTTATCTTACGATAATTACATTACGAAACTATAAATATATATAACGATATCTAATCAATACTCTTTTTGTATCTATGTAAATTCTTATAATCGTTAGATCTTGTTTAATCTAAATAACATTCTCTTGAGAATATTTTCTTTCTTTTTTTCCTGTTCTTTCCTTTTGGAAAAGAGATCTTAGTGACGAATACTGAGTAAAATATGAGAGAAATGAGAATGGTTGTTCTCCGGTTATGAGTCAGCTCGGTCGAACAAGTTCTAACATACACCATTTTCAGGTTACGCTCTTGTATGACCTAACGTCGAATGATCGCGATCTATCATTCGTTTCACGAGGCATACATGCGAGACTCGCAGGTGCAAACACAATTACGAGCTCGTGCCGTACAACCCAAACACCTGGTGAACCGATCTCGCGCTTTGAGAAACGAGAAAGAGTATCGTGTTGGTTTGCGCTTAGTGCAACATTTAAAACTTATCTATTCGACTTTTCGTCACGTTTATCAATCCTATCGTTAAAGCCGTACTTTCACGTATGGTGTTTCTTCTACACGCTCGATTCGTTACGCTAAGGACTCTCATGCTTGCTTGCTTGCTTGCTTGCTTGGTTGCTCGCTTGTGTCGTTGTCTTCGTAACAATTAGAACAAAAAGTATTCGACGTAAGACACGTGCGAATACGAGCGAACACGAGTGACCGTCCTTACACCATTTACCCACATTTTCAACCAGGAATATACTTTACTGCTAATAATAGTAGCCGTATGATCGAGAGTAACGAATCCAATGTCTTAACTGATTAAAACATTTATGATTTATAAATCTTATTATTTGTATCCTGGTTTATGTATTCTTTGTCATTTTTTTTCCTTTCTTTGTCTTTTTTTTCTCTTTCTTTCTTTTCTTGTCTTTTTTTTCTCTTTTTCTTCTTTTACAAAAAATAGCTATCACTGAAAATATTTCTCTCTTTAATCATTATACTTATATAAGTATATTCTATCGGTCTAAGTTTTCAAGTTAACCTTTCTAATTATATATATATTCTTGATCTTTGCATATTAATTTTATATTTTGTCAGTGTATTCAAATCGTTAATATCTTACGTTTGTCTATTTGTAAAAATATAAATATAATTTTTAAAAATTGTAATATATAAATACGATAAAATGTTTGTGTAATCGTGTTAAGTAACAATCAATTCGTTTTGAAACCGTATTAAGAGAATTCGTTCTTTTTTTTTTTTAAGATAAATCTACATATAAAATAAATCGAGTGAAAATGAAAATTTAACGGATATCGATAGGAACATAGACAAAAAAACTATAGATCGAGGTCGGTCGTGCGAATGATTTTTCTTCGATATCAAGGTGAGAAATAATACCTACTTAGAGCTCACGACATACAGAGTTAGAAACAGAGAGAAAGAAAGAAAAAGACATATGTCCTAAACAATAGTGAATGTACTCGTAATTCATTCGCTTATGCCACGTACATACGTTTTATGTATCATACCTCCTACCTCGTGTTCGATCTCATATATCCTTAATTCTTATGATCACCTATATCAGTGACCATGAATCAACCATAATCAAATTTTTCAAACTTTTTCACTTTCTGCATCATACGTTTTCAAGTATAATATGTATTCATGTCTAACATGAAAGAGGCGTATACGATTTGTAATGTTTTTGATTTTGACGTTTGACAGTTCTTTACGAAGGTTGTTCGTAGATACATCTATCTGTATCATACCTGATTATAGTAAATTTACCTAGATTGTTGAAAGTGAAATTGTTCCGTAGAAAAATAATATCTTTAAAGGATGATGAGAAGAACAATTCTTCTCTTTTTGTGTTGCAATCATTTTTCTGATTATTTCAGAGAAACATTATTGAGACGTTTCAACGGTCGTACAGAGATAGAACGTTAGAAGGTTATTAGTAATTTAGCACTATCTTGATACTTCATCGCCTTATACGCCTTAAGAGTTATCAGGCAAAAACGACACGTGCTTTTTTGATCACAGCTGCTGTTTGTAAATATATATAAGGAGAATATACCAGAAGTAAATAGTCATACATTTTCTATTGTTTATCATTTTATCATAACATAGTAATCGTTTCTCGTATTCTAGATAACACGTAGAAATTTAGATATGGTAAGTTCAATGTTCCCCACCATTGTATAACTTACATTGCTTTTATTATTTCACCATGATTCATCTTAAAAAAAAAGGAAAGTAAAATGATGATAAGAACATTGATTCAAGTGAATTGCTTAATCTTTGATAAAGATTTCACAGGCACAAGAATTCTGTTACACAAATTTATTTAACACGTATGGATAAATAGTTAAACGGGTATTTTTAATATTCATTCGAGAATTCCAAAGAAATTAATCGAATCGACTATTAAATCATTGACCGAGAAAGATTACAGGATCGATGCACTTTCCTCGAAAGAATCTTCGAAAGAACCAAGATTTCTTACAGATGAAGTAAAAGAAGAAGCGATGGTGGTAATGGTACTTACGAAATCAAGTACATATATATATATATATATATATATATATATATATATATATACACACACACATAAATACATTCCCAATGAAAACGTGACTCCTCGGCCGAGATCCCGTGATTGACTCCTCATGCGGCACGAGATTTCTGTCTCTTTTTAAATTCTCCCTTTCCAATTTCTTCTCTCTTTCTATCACCCGAAGAAACATGTCGTAATGTTCGGCTTACCAACTCATGAGAAGAACAACGCATTCTCTTCTTTCATCGGTGTAGAGATTCGCTCGATTCGCAGCACGTTGCGATGCAACGTTTGCCATCTCGTTAAATGTCATGCGGTTTTATCAGAAAGGACTTGCACGCGGTTAATGATCAATGCGTACAATTTCTCTCTATTTGTGTGCGTATGAATGTGTCTCTATGCGTGTTTTTGTTTGTTTATTTTCTTTTTTTTTGTATTTATTTTTTGTGTTGCTTTTTTTTTACTTTGCTAATAATAGACCTCACATGATACGACTGAATCGAGAACGAAGCTAGCGAAGATGATTAAAGGTCGAAACTAGCTTTGACATTAGATAGATACTTATGTATTTTTATGTACTTATCATTTACCGACGACCGCTACTAAACTCCGTTGTTATTTCTTCAAAGAACGAGTTTAAATGCCGAGTACTCGTTTACGTTCTAAGCACGTACCAAAAGTCGAAAGGGGAGTGCTGTGAATTATAACGAAAGAAACGAGAGAAAAGCTTTCTTAGCACGTTAGACGAAACATGGTAATGGGATGGGGGAGGGTATGGTAAGGGCGATGCATTGAAAGTTAAAAAGCATCTTTTACTGAGTATTGTTTCGAACGTTTTTAAGTCGAATATCAAAATGTTATAAGAGAAATAGTTAACTAAATATTACATTGAAAATGTAATACTATAAAAAAAACTATTTAGAGACATCAAAAGAAAAAAAAAAAAAAAGAAAAAAGAATATATATATTCTTGAAAAATTCAAATAATATCTACAAAAATACGAGGAATATTTTGACAAAAAAAAATATATATATATATTTACGTATGCAAATATTTTCTTTGAATTAGTGATGAACAAAGGATTATAAAAAATAGTGGCACATGCGATGAAGCTTCAAATGGTATGATCGAACAATAAGTTATCCAAGGAAAGGGAAGACACGCATCGTCGATTTCAAGTCCGTTCAAATATCGCAAAAAAAAAAAAGAAAACATTCTCACTCGTGCATAAATTACAAAGGCTAGTGGTTTCCTCCTCTTTCTTCTTTCTCTTCTTCTTGCCTTATGTTTTCCTGCGGAAACTCGCACGTTGTTATCTTACCGCACGAAATTATTGCATCCTGTCGAAGGACAGTAGGAGGACGTCGCGTAAGGAAATCACGCAAGAAGGTGAACTCGATTTGGATCGCAAATCTCGAGAATCCTTCCTTTTGTCGCATGAGCTATTCGCATGATTACATTAGATTCTCGTCGTTTAGATAAAGCACATCAACTTTTTCTGCGAATGAATTTTTATAAAATAAAAAACGTCCTCTGATTTTTATTATTTTTTTGTTTTTTTTTTTTTTTTATAAAATAATATTATGAAAAGTTATCGAATACGGGATATCGTTTCGTTTCATTATTTAAAAATAGTTCTTAAAAAAATCAATCGACATGAGAAAAATAAATAAAATGATCACTTGATTCAATTATTTGTTATTAAAAATTGATCACGTTGATATTTAAAAGAATCGAATTTATGAACTTAAAAGAATCCACGGGAACGACTTGATCTTAAACAACAGAAACGTATATTTATCGTATCTCAGCAAATGCCAGACGGAATTCATGCAAATAACAAGGAGAGGACCGCTCGGTTCTTTCTCGAAATATGCATAATAAAGATTTGCAAGTTTAATCAAGAAATTCCATTATTGTTTGGATAATTTCGTATATAAAAATAATAAAATATAGAATAAATTTATATAAAAAAAAAGAATATATATATATATATATATATATATATATATATATATATATATATGTATAAAGGAAAAACTTTTCATACTGCCATTTAAATTTCAAAATCATTGACGTCATAACAAAGTTCATAACGAAATTCGATTTCGAAAGAAGTTTAAATAAATTTTTGTTATTTCCATAATTTTTTAGGTTTCAAGAATAAAAAAATTGCATGAAAATTAATGAAGCATATTCCCATCCTAGTAATAAAAAGATGACAAGAGATAAAATGTAATTAAAATGGTCGTAGGAGTTTATTCAATATCCCTCCTAGAGTTAAGCATTTTGTTAGGCCTAACAATGAATCATAAAGTCAACGATCAACTGGAGAAATATCAGGTCTGATTGTGAGACAACATCTGCTTGGTTAAAACGTTTCCCACGCGTTCCTCAACAAATGGCGGGTGTGAAGGAAAGGCAAAGAAACCGCAACTTTATTAAACCTAACATAAGTGTATTCACAAACGAACGAACGTTGATGTAACTTATACAATTTTCTCGCCGATGTTTTGTCACTTTCTTTCTAGAATTTATATATACGACCACGTTAAATTATTCGTCTGGAAAATGTTTTATTTTTTCCAATAAAAATTTTCATAAAATAATATGTCTGGCAAGTTTTAATATATACGATATACATTTAATGTGAATCAATCTTACTTGAATGCCTCTGTTACAATTTTCTTCGTTTAAATCTATAAAGTTCTTATCTTCCATTTGTACAAATACATATATCATTTACATCAAATTTATCTTTAGCGAAATATGACGGCTATTATTTGAAATTTATTTAAACAACATATATACGTTCTAATTCAACCGTATTCTTGTTGTCGTAGGATATATTGTTCGTGACAGGATATTCTTGATCTTCGCCTTTATAACCTTCGCCATAAATATATGTTACGTTTCCTCTGAGATCTAAAAAAGAAAAAGAAAAATGAAAAAAAAAACAAGAAAAGAAAAGAAAACAACATCATAATAAGCCTTGAATTATAATCGCATATTCATTTAATAATTAAACAAATATATGCAAATAATAGGACGAAGATAAACAGAGGTTGACATTGATAGAATTGGCATTGATAATTTTTTTTGTTAAATTCTCATTAATTTTGATGTTTTAGATTTGAATATTAATTAACTTTAATAAATAGCCACTATTGACCATAAGAAATTGCTTTCGTTGAATCGTAAATATGAACATTCGATATTACCTCTTAATAAATCAATATTCTATTACTAATATTAGCATGTTCCTTTTTCTGAAACCTGCTATTGAATGAACAAAAAATAATCTTTCTTCACGTACATACGTAAAACTAACGCAATTGATTAACATTGCGTGCGTCAGAAAAGTGAGCAACCTTGGTCTTCAGGATGTAGATTTGAAATCAACTTGCGATAAATTGGCTCATACTTTCGAACAAGTAGAATCATTGATGAATTTTTATTTTAATTTTTTATTAAAGGGTATATTTGATCAAAGATCATTTGTACAATCTGTTAATTTCATATAATATTTAAAATAGAAGATAAATAGGAATCGATTAGGAACGAATAGAAATCATTTTTACAAAATGATGCGATAATATCAAATACATATTTTTCTTGAAAATTTCTTGTTTCTCATATTCATATATTGAAAAAAGTTTGAAATTTTTTTTTTTTATATAAACAAAGAAGAAAGTTCCTTCTATTATCATCATTTTTATAAAAATGGAGCGTCATATTCACAGAATTGTATTATAAATTTACAAGATAGTATATATATATATTTTTATATATATATATATTTATGAAAACCAGTTTATCTGTGCATTTATATGCATCCACACACATAACATCTGAAAGAATGGCTGGGAATAAAAATCAAATGAACTTGTTTAAAGATAATCATCTACTGGCTTTCTCATGAAACTTATACACCAATTTATCGTAAGTTATCATAGAAATTGAGTCGAGAACGTAGAAGTAAAAAAATTTAATGAAGTATATATATATATATATATATATATATATATATATATACTTTATAATATAGAATATGTACTATATATACATGTATATGTATATAATATTATAAAGTTTGTTTTTTTATAAAAGCAATTGAAAAAAATGTTATGTAATTTCATTTTGTATATATTTTATAGCTGTCATATTTTTTATAAATACTTTACACGCGAATAAAAAAATTGCGAAAAAAATCGAATATCGGTCAAGTAAATAGGACATAATTAAAATCGGTTGAAAATTTACCATCGTCGGCAGATCGAATTTTCGTAATTCGATGAATGGATGACGTTATTGGCTTGGAAAATAACTTTAAAAATGGTGCGTAAGCAAAAATTTTCTCTGTAAGGATCTGAGAAAATAAAAGGTAAGTAATCTCATGGAACGTTTCTACAGTAATGCAAATAGTAAAGGCCGGTAGTCGATTTACGCTTTATCGATACCTACAAATCCTTCTTGAGAAGGAAATAAATCACTTTGAACGCAGATAGTTATGGTGTTTCCATTCGAGTCAATTTCTAATCGATTTAAACGTCAATCCTCGTCGATTTCGAAATAAATCAAGCTTCTAAGTAATTATTTAAAATATATCTCATGAAAATTATTAAAAGAAACAAATATACTATATGACTTTATTCAAAGAAATTTTTTTTCTAACCTTAGCTGTTATTAAAAAGCCATCGACGTATCGTAAAAGTAAAATTGCATATTTTTTGTTTTTTAATCCATCTATCTTCTTTTTTACGCCAAACAATATTTCACATCATTCGCTCTGTGTATATCACGTATCTACGTTTTAAAAATAATAATTTACATTATTTCAAAAATAAAAAAAAAATAAAAAGAAGAAAAAAAAAGAAAAATCTCTCAATTCTCGAAAGTATAAAAAGATTCGCAAAAAGTAGTTATCAGAATTTGTAGTAACGTTGATACGGTAAGTAAATACTCGAACGCGTAACGAGACGAACGACGAAATTAGGAGATCGATTTGACCAAGGACTATGAAATAAAAAAATGAAAAAAAAAAAAAATGAAAAAATAAAAGGAAAAAAGACCGAGCATACCTAAAAACATATATAAATACATATACATACATATCCATACATATATGTATTTCACGTTTCACATCGTTCGATTCGTTGCGAATTGGTGCAACGAGTATGCATTTGGTGCAACGAGCGTATCGTTGATTGGGACGGCAACGTTGCTGGGAGAGCTCACGCGTTATCTTTTAGTGTCTTGTAACAAGCGTTCAGTCAGTGACCCATAACAATTAGTGTCGATGGGTAGGGAGATAGACAGATAGATAGATAGAGAGAGAGAGAGAGAGAGAGAGAGAGAGAGAGAGAGAGAGAGAGAGAGAGAGAGATAGAGAGAGAGAGAGAAAAAGAGATAGAGAAAGAGAGAGAGAAAAAGCTTTTACATTGAATTAGAGAAGGGGAGGGACGATTGACGGAAATGGAATAAAGCTGCTTGATCCGGTAGGATAAATTGGTTCCTTAACCCTAAAGATATAATTCGTAAAAATCAATCAACAAGATCGATTAAAGTCAATTTCGGTATTATAAATTGTTCGTTCGAAAATTATTTTTCATTTTTGTTAAATTCGTAATAATACAAAGGACAAGACGTTTTTAATTAATTGTAAAAGATTGCGGTTTAAATGAGAACGTTTAACGGTGTTTTCTATTCATTTCTAGTTTTCTAAACGATAATGCTTGTTGATAATAGAGACACGCTCTGGATAAGAAGTCGCCTTCATGTCGATCTTTCGTTCGTCGTGCAGCAATCTAGTAACAAAGTCAACGTACTAACGAATAATAACGAAACATCATCGAATACGTTATTATCAATGTGAATAAACTAAACTATTTATTCCAGTATGTTCAATTTAAATGAATTTTTCATTCGAATTATTTTTTTTCTTTTTCTTTTTTTTTTTTGTTTTAAATTCTTATCATCGATTCAAACTGTTTGGTAATAATGACTAAACATAAACGCATCTGTTCTTTTGTATCTTAAATTATGTAAATAGGTCGCCTAATTAAATTTCATTGAAGCGTGAAGATGTTACAAATGTGAATGCAGTTAAGCCTATTTTTTTTCTGTAACTTTCTAACGAATATATATACATAGATAAAGACACACACATTATTACGTGACTTGTATTCTTATATATTTTCTCTCTATTTTCTATAACTAATATTATTTTTCTAGCATAACTTATAAGGCATGTTATAATGATAGACAATAACGAACATAATGAGACACTTCTTGATGTGTCTCTCGTGCGACATATTTCATATATGTATGTAATGTTTTACTTATGCGATATTCCATGACATCGGGATCATCGAAACTTCGTTCTCGATGTGACTTCAAGCAAAATATCGATTTGACTTGTGTATGTGTGTATGCATAATGAGACACTTCTTGATATGTCCTCGTGCGACATATTTCATATATGTATGTAATGTTTTACTTATGCGATATTCCATGACATCGGGATCATCGAAACTTCGTTCTCGATGTGACTTTAAGCAAAATATCGATTAGAGTTGTGTATGTGTGTATGCGTGTGCATGTGTCTTAATAATTTGTTTGCTATCTTTATTAAATTATTTTATTAGTACAATTATATTTCTATCATAAAAAGTTCTAATTAGTACTAAGCAGTTAAACATTATTACAAATAATGGTTAAAAAACAAATTTAAGAATATATATATATATATATATATATATATTTATTTATTTATTTATTTTGTCTTAATACGACTAGGTAAACAAATAACACAAAATTAGAAGTTTAATTATTTTTTGCAATCATTATTTAAAAGTTTTAATTGAAGATTTGATACAGAGTATTAGACATATTTAAATAATAAAATAATTTATATATCGTTCCTTCACTAATTATTATTTTATATAACAATATTACGATTATTTTGATAAATGTTACATACACCCACACACACACACACACAGACGTTTATTTTTATTTATAGTTTCGAAAGATTATGGTTCGTTAGCGAAGTGAAACGTCGATAAGCTACTAAATGAAAAGAGAAAAGAAAAATACATAAAAGGTAAAGATCTGCGTAGATGGAAAATGGTTTATAGTTCTCCCTCTTCCTGTGTTTAATAGGCAACTCAATGCCCCTTTTAACCATGAGAGTACTTAAGTAATTCTTTCCCATTGACCTCCGTACACAACTCGTATCTTGACGCTTCGCGACAAACGAATCACAACGTACATACGCTCAGTTATTATTTTCAATGGGGCTTCTTAACACCGCGAGAATTCCTTGCGGATCGAGATATAAAAAAAGTATTTTATAACCATATAGGATATCTTATCGAGTCATCGACGAACTTCACTTTTTGGAATTTCTATGACATTTCTACGTCTTTTGTCGCAACAATTTTAAAGGTAAATTATTAAACCATTTTTATACATTTCATTTAATCATATCTTAACCTCTATTTAATATTTGTTTAAAAAGATAATCGTGAAATTGACGATGCAATCATCAAAAAACGATAGACGATCGTTCGAAAAATAAAATCTAATTGAGATTAGATTAATTATTATTTTTTTTTAATGTACATATCGAATGGTTATTCAGAGTTATCGACAAATTTCAATTTATTTAATATAATTTAAAATCTTAAGGAAAAAGGATATATTAGATTGGAGAAAAAGAAATCTATTATTTTAATTTTTTTTTTTTATTTGACCCAAATCGGACAATCCGAAACATATTAAATAAAGTCTTGAAGTTCACGCAAAAATAATGGATTTCTTTTTCTCCAACTCAATATATTCTTAAAGATCTTTTTTGAATGAGTACATATATGTTGAATCATTTTTTAAATATTGTAAATATTATCGAAAAATATTGTCAATGCAATTTGTAATTTGTACAATGTAAATTGTAATTAATAGCATTGCCATTAACACTGAAAGTGTAAATAATAATGTCCTCGAATTAACACGTCAAAGAACTGGTATAGGTCTGAAAGCGAATAGCGAAAGTGGATCTAGTTCCTTCCGTTTTACTAATTTGGAGACTGTCATTTTCGATTTCACAGGCTTGTCGTCAATGCGGTTTAGTGAAATGGAAACTGTTAGGAATGAGGTCTAACATTAAATAAAAATTTATAATGATATCGAATAAAAACGTAATTTCATACAGATCGTTAGGTTTGAACGTTTAACAAAGAATATTACGTGCTAAACAATAAGAAATTTTGTGTTACGTATTAGAAGAGCAAAAAACAAACATTTAATAGCCGATGTTGAAACGAATAGAATAATTCTCATGAAATTCGATGATTGTCAGTAACTCGAAATATAATATACATTGTTTATACTCATTGTTCATAATTCAGCATTTACGAATATATCTGAGACATTTTATGTGAATTTATTGGACTACAATCGGAAACATCAGAAAGGACGTTATATGTCTTAAACCTTTTGCCGTAATCTCATGAATATGCATTATCACTTTCGTTTGTTGCGCATTGAATCTGGGTATGTGGAACGATCTTCCTTTCGAGATAAACCAACAAATAGAAGGAGCGTTACGTAAATTTCACTATATAGGCGCATTTTATCAATGTGGTATACCACAAGTACGTATCTCCCCTTTCGATAACTTCCTTGTATAAAAAGTTTCTGTAGAAAATTGTTTTCAATTAGGTCTATAAAAATGAAATAGAATATAATCCAATTTATCGATCTTCTTTTATCATCGAAAGATATTATATATAAAATGACAAAAGATTTTTAAATATCGTTTCAATACCAATGTTCAAAGAAATTCAATTATTAGATCGATCCAAAAAATATATATTGAAATTATATATAATGTTACATAATAGTGCAACATCGATCAGAAGTGCACTACTCAAAACGTAATGCACGATTATCGGTCATAAAAGGTCAGTAGGACAAAGAAGGGAGGAGTATTCGATAATGGCAAAGTTTATTCGATCTGGATCAATACCAAGTCAAATTAAATGATCTTTCGAAGAAATGACAAAATCGTATTAAGTAAAAGTGTTCTACAAAAGATATTTACTTTTAAATCGATTTTCGATTTTAACGATTTGAAACATTAAATAGAAAATTTGTACTCGTTTTACTAGTAATTATATCCTTTTCACTTTTGCATAGCGACGATTGGACAGTAAAAATCTTTCATTATTATTTTATAGCACAGATAATAACATCGCACAATTGGCTTTCGTGCTCGAAGGAAGAGGATTCAACGACTGTTCTTCTTCGTATGTATGTATGTATGTATGTACGTATATATATATATATATATATATATGTATGTATATATGTTAGTAGATGATTTTACGAGTGAACGGCAGAAAATGTAATATCCGGGACCGTTGCGACGATAAAAATGAAGCAAAAGGATCACTACGATGTTACATAAAATTGCTAACTTTTAACAAAATTATTTAAATAATATTTGACTTGTTCCAAGTATCAAAACAAAACAAAACAAAACAAAAAAGTAAAAGTGACCATTTTTGGATACATCTTCTTTCGCACAATTATATTTTACTTATAGTAAATTAAGTTAAAGGAATAGAAAAAGAATATTACTTTAATAAAATATAAAATTTAAGCGATCGAACATTATTTATCAACATTAACTTTTATAATTGTTGATAAGTATGCTTTCATTTTTTATGAGTTTTTCTTACTATTGGATGCTAAAGGAATCATTTTTTTTAACGATAACTTTTATTTAACATTACTTTAATACTCTTCATTAACGAAGATTATAAACGTTAGTAAATCTGATGCACAAGCAAGAGGTGCGTACAATGTGACGGATTTTAATTTTACTTTCACTCCCTTGAACTTTGCCCTCTTATGTATTTACTTAACATAAAACATTCAAACGTATTTAAATAATCATTCGTAAAACCATCCGATATTATTACATATAATTCGTTTAACCCTCTCTTTTCATATATCTTCTCTTTTGATAGAATCTTTTTGGATGAGAATCATTCAATGGAGAATCTTATTGACCTCGTCTTTGACTTGTTCTTGACATTTATCAGCAATTAATATTATAATACAGGTTTTGCATTGAATTTAAATGTAATAGGAAAATATATATTACCGTAAAACACGTCTCTTCTCTCGTCGAAGGACAACGATTTCCTTTTCGCGAGTTTTTGTCGATGATTTCTACAATTTGTTTGTCTTGCATCGCATCGGCTTATCGTCTCACCAATAGCCGTCTAATCGAAAAATAATATCGTTACACAAGAATGACGGAACGTTCGTTTATGCTCGAGCAAATAGAAAAAAGAAAAAATAATCGATTGCAACGGTACTAATATTCTAGGTCTAGGATAAATTATGTCTCTGTCTCGGTAATGTTATATTTTGACCGTGATCAACTTGATGTGTCATTGGATATATAATTTCGTAGACATCGCAATGTAAACATTTTCTCGAAGAACTCGATTTCTTTCGTAATATCCTCAATCGTTAAAATATTTACGCACGTGCTTCGATGTATTACATCTTGCTTACGTCACGGTATCAAATAGATATTAAATCATAAAATTTCTTAAATTTAATCGATATAAAATCGATATAAAAATTTAACAAATTAAAATTTAAGCACATTATATTATTATTATGTGATATGAATTATTATTGTGCGATATTATTAACGATAAACGATGTTAACTCATTTTAAATGTATTTTTATTTTTGCAAATAATCACATAGAAGCTTAGTTGTTATTTGTAATAATTTTATATTTGATTTATATAAAAAAAAAAAAAATTAGAACAAATGTATTACTATATTTTTAATGTGAGATATTAAAAAGCAACAAATACGTCTTTGTATAGTCCAAGCCACCAAGCCACTTTCTGTGATAGGCTATCGCGAATAATCGTGTATTGGTCATCCAGAAGTCATCGAGGCAAGACGAACTCGTCGTAGCGCTTAGTGATAGCTAGCTAGCTGGCTAGTTAGCTTGGAAGAAGTCCAGGGCTGCGTGCATGACCTTCACATATTCTCGCGTTACGTGCACGTATACCTATATTTTTCTTGGGATCGTCGAACTTTCTTATAGAAAGATTCAATGATAATAATATTAAAAATACTTTTATTTATATTATCGCTATTCAAATTTTACGGAACAAATTAATTTTATTTCATTAACGATTTTTAAAAGATTCTCAAGTCTATTCATAAATTATTCATGAATAAATTGTCATAACTCAAAAGAAATCGATTATTATTAAATATTCAAATTTATCGTATTCGAATTGCCACGCATTTCGCTTAGACGTAATACACACACACACATATAACTACCTAATCCATTATTTTCAATTGATGTCCCATGATATCTGTCGATAAGGAGCACAGATAGAAGCTTGTATTTCCGAATTATAAATTAATAAGCTTGGAGACGCTCGAATAATTTATGGCGCCATAAAGCGTAGTTATAGTTCCAAGGAACGATCAATCGGACAATGCACTTGTACGGAAATGCGTAGATACATACACACACACATACACATATATATGTGTACATAGATATGTATTGTATTATGCACTAGATGTATCGTCACCTGGTGAAGTATTCAAGTGAGTGACATCGATTGTATTGTGTATTCGCTTGAATTATATTTCGCCTATCTGTTTCTATTATATAAGACTTTCTATCAATGCCATCATCGATTCCATTGAATTAACTCGAAGGATACGATAGAGTTAAATGTTCGATTGATTAAAGTCAGGGCCTTTTTCTGATATCATTAATCAATCATCACGGTCATGGTAAATTCATATTAGTTTAAATCTAAATTAAATTCTAATGTAAGCGATAAAGGAATTGAATGATGAACGTCTATGAGAGTATAAAAAAAAATTAGAACAGATCAAAAAATCAAATACAATAGGAATCAATAATTTATGCAACAATGATCATTAATTACGCAAAAAGTAAAGAAAAGAAAGAAAACGAAGAATTTTTTTCTCATCGATTTGTAGAAAATACTATAACGTTATAGTTGGAAAATATTTATTCTAGTCATGGCTACGTTCTCAGAGAATCATGGAAACGAGACGGATGCACGTTGCCAGTTTGTAGAGGTTGAAAGAAGTCCAGAGTTTGCTGTTAACCTTCCTTCGAAGATCAGCGAAATGCGAGAAGGAGTAAAACGAAGAAAGAAAGAGGGATATACAAAAAGAAAAAAGATACGTATAAGCATGGGGAAGCCCTCGCGAAGCAAACTTGTCGTTGAGTAAAACAGGTGGGGATGAAGGCCGTTGGCTCCGTTCGTGGCAAATGCCTCGACAACGTACCTAGACCTACATAAACAAGATAACGAGTTTACCAGTCGTTTCTACATATATACATGCATACGAGTGCACATTGCAGCACATTGGAAAAGCTGAAGATGCAACTGACATGGTGTAACGAAGCTCGCTCAATCTTCCGCTCTTAGATCGTTGCTTTTTACTCCCTAGACTCTTCTCTGTTTTTCTTGCTTGCTTGTACCAAGAAGAACCTTAGTGCAAACTCGTCGATGTTGTACGATCGACGTTTTCTTTTACCATCTAAAAAAAAAATAAAAAAGAAAAGAAAAAGAAAAAACCATTTTCATTTAATCGATCTTTCGAAAATGTCTAATTGATCAGCAATGTTAAATCAATCATAGATAATACTATATTTTTTCATTATTTAATTTTAAATCAAAGAAAGCACATTAATTTTGATAACGATATCTCATGTGAGCAAACTAGCATACATTATTCGCAAAACTAGCATACATTATAAAACACAACACAATTAAAATGGTAACAGTTGTGCAAGAAAATTGCCAATAGTGGATGTACTTAAATAAATATTTCAAGACAAAGAAACAAAGAATATTTTTGAAGATAATGCATCATAAACTTCTGTCAATAGTAAATAATGGATTTTACTCTTAATCTTATCTCTATTGCGTTAGCTCAACAAAGACATGAAATCTCTTAATCGTTATTAACATTTCCGAAGGAATTGAAATCTTCGATAAAACGGACATTTAATTAATTCGTTTCTGTTAATTTTGTCGAATCAACATATTAAAGTTCTAGTCTCTATATTAAATGTGATATAACAACAATGAAAAAAGAGAAAAAAAATTGAACGAGTCCTTTTAAACGATTGTATAATGATGATAAATTTTATTTCAGATAGGACCATTTTCGGTGTCGATCCTCGCGAGATGTGGACGAGCAGGAGCATGGGTCTCCTGATAACGACAATGATCGTTCTGATTGGCGATCGAACGACGAATTCTCAAAAGCCTCGTCTTGGTGGTGCCGTAAATGTCTTCACTCGCTACGGTTACCTCAGCATCAGTATGAGGGTTGTGCCGCGTAACGACACAGACACTTGGATATTCCGCGAGCCAACTTTGGATGTCTTTAGGAATCCAATGGCGATGCCACCGAATCAATTACAGCAAGGAAAATCTATGACAAGCGTATTCGATGGTGATTTTCACATGGAATTTTGTGACAACGTAAGACAACTCCTACAGGCATACTTCCGTGATTTCGCTTTCGAGAAATTAGAAAGACCCTGGCGAGCGTTCACTGGCAGTTGGTCCAAGGCCGCCATAGCTAGGCATCTTGGTATCAACTCGTCTTTCATCGGTGGTGATTATTGTTATGTCCTTGTACGGGTCGCCAGATTTCGAGATAATCAGAAATTAGTTGCCACTGCTGAATCTTTACTCCTTGATGAAGTTGTACTCAGGGAAACAGAAAACGTCACAGTTGGTGATACCTTTAGTGTCGTTAATTTCATCAGGAATTATGGCTCTCATTATATCGCTTCTTATATCACTGGAAATTCACTCTATCAGGTGAGATCTCTTATTTTTATCGATCGTTTAAGTCATCATTTTTTTTTAAGCAATTCGTAAAATGAATTAAGTACTTAGTTCTCTTTCTTTCTTTTTTTTTATTACTTTTATTAAGACAACATTGAAGATAATTTATGAAGACAACATTCATGAAGATAATGTAGTAAAGTTTTTTTAATTTAAAACCCATTTCTATTTGTAATCGTACACACTTACTTTCTTTTTAATAAATAATAAGGTCAACGTTATCGGATTCAGTTTGCAAATGATAATGTCTAAAAAACAATATAGTACCTTTCTCTCAATTTATTTCTCAACGCTCGACCTCGTCAATTCTCGCGAGAGGAAACTACTTTTATCCGATCATGCCATTCTATAGTTATTGAAACGAAATTACCTATCCGTATAGACCTTGCAAGAGAGAAAGAGAGAGAAAGAGAGAGAAAGAGAGAGAAAGAGAGAGAGAAAGAGAAAAAGAGAGAGAGAGAGAGAGAAAGAGAGAAAGAAAATGACCGCCCGCTATGGTAGTAAGGGAACAATTACCATTGTTCTTAGAAATGTATGTACACATATACGTAGAATAATCATTGATAATTAGTATCGATTAGATCTAAATATGCATCATTGGTTCTCCCACATTGTTTCTTCGAAATTAAAGAACTCTATACTCGAAGTGTACATAGGAATTATGTAATAAATTAAGATTTTCGATTTATATAATCCTTATTTATTTTTTTTTTGGAGACTAACGGAAACGAAAACACTTTCATTTAATAATTAAAAGTGCTTTTTTATCAATTGAATTGTCAAAGTTACGATATCGAATTTCAATTCATTCTACTACTCCTGAGTTCAATAAATTCTGAAATAAATTCTTTTTTTTTTTCAGGTATTTGTTTATACCCCTCAAGTATATCTACGTATAAAAGAACGTTTGAAAACAAGGGGTGTCTCGGAGCTTTCGACCTTGGAACTGAACAATTATTTCTCACCTTGGTACGCTGAACACATGGGTGCCATACAATCCGCTAGTGGTAATCGTTCAGTAGAAGCTTGGGCTGTCGAGAGACTCCGAGTACAGTATTACATCTTCTCGTATGCTAGCTTGCTGAAGCTTCATGGTGATGCGGCCTTGCTTAGACAATTGGATGGCTTGCTCGGAAACGAGGCACTATTACAACTCCAACTTCGTACCTTGGCGCCAGTTTTTAAGAATTCGAAGAGACGCGAGTGGTTCCTAGAAGTGATCGACAATTATTTTAAGCTTTGGGAAGTGAACATGTGAAGAGATGATCAAATTGCGACTCGACGAGAATGCTACGTCGTAAAGAAAAAAGAAAAAAGAAAAAAGAAAAAAGAAAAAAAAAAGAAGAAAGAAGTTTCGTTTCATTGTGATTCGCGTCCAAGTTAAGGACGTTAGAGGAATATGGTGGTACGATCTTCGAGATGATTCGGCTGATGATCGAAAACCGGTTCGGTGATTCCATGGATTTCCTCTTTGATTAAACGTTCCTGGAAGCCGTACTAAACTATATATTACGTACACTTTTCACGTATTTAGCCCAAACTGTTATTGTTATAAATAAGTATTTATTATTATAATCGTTAATAGAAAACATTTTTATACAAAAAGTTTTTCATATATCACAAGCGTTATTCAATAAGATCTCTGATCGGAAAACGCACTGATTGGAACGCGTTATATAGAAAATCGATCCATCGAATTAATATTTTCATCGTGATTTTCTTGAATAAGAAGGAACGAAAGTGAGTTCAATTAGTAATGAATCAATCGCACTCGATGGATTGCTTCTAAATTTAAAGATTTATAGACATAACGCGTTGCACATTATAACAGGATATTTTCTGTTAAATAAAACAGCGGCGTTTTCCGTTTGATTATTTACCTTAATTCATTTGATATTAGGATTAAATTATCTGACGTAATTCGTTTTACGATTACACATGTTGGACGGTAATGATGATAATTGTTATCGTCGTTATTTTTGTTTTTTTTCTTTATATACGTATATATATAAATATATATATATACAAGAGAAAAACTTATTCTATTGGCACGATGAACCTACTGGGGGTTAGATATTAGAAAACAATGCGAACTTTATGATTTTACGCAGTTTTCTATTATTATACACGATCATTGCCGGATTGAATATGTTTTTATCGAAATTTGATCGTATTATATTATAGTATTTTAAATGATAAAAAAACGCTATTAACGCGTATCACTTCGTATATTGTGCTCTTTAAAAAGTATTTCGATAAAAGACTTGTATATATTGTTTATCGGTAGAATTATTTGTTGTACGTTTATCATACATAGATGGGTCAAGTTAAACTTATGCAAACTGTATAATTGTATCGACTCGATATTCAGATTGTCTTTAGAATATTGTGCTTTAAAATTTTTTCTCCGGTTACGGACAATGAAAGTATCTATACGTATATATTTTCTATAAAGAGTATCACTATTAATTGACATCTATAACAAGAAAGAAAAAAAATACTTTCAAATATTGCAAAGTGACGTGCTTCTTATATCACACATATATTCAACGCCATTGATTATAGAACTCGGAGCTCACTGTGTTTTTTACCATGTAATCAGTGAACATTCTTAATACGATACAACATGATAATACAATAACTTAGTGTAACATAAACATATCAAACATGTTTTCAAGAGTCTTCAACAATCAACGTAAATAATAGACTGAAAATACATCCTATAATACAAATACCATATGAGTAACTCTCTATTTTAAATGAAATGGATGTTTGTGCTAAAGTAATCCATCAAAAGTCTATAGTAAGTAAAGTTTCAACGTGCAACAGCACGAAAATAATCAAATTGTATAAAACTCGTTATAAACTAATTAGAATCTTATTTACCGCAATATTGAAAATGATTACTCGCAAAGATCTTTTTTGCAAGCTTTTTCTAATACCATCTTATTTTTTTTATACAGTTAAATAAAATTATATGATAATGCGGTAATTAACATCCATGAAACTATTTCGATATTTGCTTTAAAAATTTATCTCAGTCGGTCTTTTTAAAGGTATGTAGCTTAACTCCAGCTTGTTGTTCAATACCCAATTTTTTTCCATTAACAACTAATATGATAGGTGTTTCAACGCGTATAGATTTGAAATCAAAATCCTAAAAAAATATATAAATATTGATTATATCTATAATATTAAAAATTTAATCGATTTATAAAAAATACTAACATTGTTCATGTAAGAAAACTTGTGATGTATCACAAAAGGCTCTGGAATAGCGACCGAATCACCTACCGTAACTCCTCGGCCCTTAGCTAAATTATATAGCGTAACGGCAATACACGTTTTCTCATGGTCAACAAGACAAAATGCACTAAAAAAGTAAGTATAAAATTTATAACATTATTTAAATAGAAAATATTTATTTTATATTTAATAGAAATACTTACAAAGGGACACAATCGGAATCTTGAATCCAGGATACTACTTTTCCAAGTACAACTTTCTCTCTATTCACTCCAAGCACTATGCTTTTCAATGAAGTTAAATCTAACTTTATAGATTTTTCACCAAATGTAAATGATCCACCTTTATATGGCCCTAAGTGTTTAGCATCCAATGCCTGCAGTTAATTACAACCCTATAAATTTGTATATACACTGCTTATATACACATGCTTTATGTGTATATATAAAATGAAACTACCTCAGTGTTACATGCATGATAAATAATATCAAATTAGCTATTAACAAGATAATATTTAAGAATATGTATTTTCCAAATAATTTTTTAAATACCCTAATCATTTGATAAAGCCTTTTAGGTTTAACACGCCCATTTGTATTTACTAAATTTTGCACATCTTTTAAATATTGTAACAGTTCATCTCTTTTATTGCATGGGGTTTCCCATGTAGGATCCAATGACATTGCTCTTTCAAACGAATTTAATGCTTGATCATATTCCTCTTGATATTTTAATGCCTAAAATTGATTTTAAAAGATAATTACAAGTAGATATTAAGAGATATATCATAAAAATATAATCAAATGTATAATTACAAATACTTACAATAGCTTTGTTATAAAATAAGTCTGGATTACTTCTTGCTACAATATCTTTTTCCTGAAGATGGAGAGCGAGAAAATAAGAGTAACTTTATAATATTATTACCTATTATTATTACTTACTGCTTGTGCATATGCTGACATACAAAGACGTAAAATATTTGGACTTTGTGCTATTGTAAAAAAAGATGACAAATAAGCATTTCCTAATATTGCCCAAGAGGTACCATCGGTTGTATCTAAACTGACAGAGTCTTTAGCATATTCAACGCCTTGTTGAATATTTTGTGCACGTTGTTCTGTGGTTGAAGTTGGTTCTTGTCTTAGTACCATAGATAGATTACGTAAAGATACTTTATTTTTACCCTATACAAATAATATAAATATAAATCATATAATAGAAATGATTATATTAAAGTATATTTTATTTTAAGAAACATACATGAGATAAAGCACCGACAAAACAATTTTTAGCCTGTTGAATGTCATCATTTTTCCAATAACATTCTCCTAATTCATTCCAGGCTTCGGTTAAATTTGGTTCTAATTTTACAGCCTTACTCAAAAGTTCTTCAGCTTGAGGGATATAACGATCTACAACATTTAAAGCCTTCCCTTTCAAATAATAATACTTTGCCCGGCTACCATCTATTTCATAACCTTTACATTCATCGAATTTACTAATAGTTTCTTTCATTTCTTTCTCCACATCACTGTTTTTTCTAATAGCTTCTTTAATTAGATGATTTTCAAAATAA